>NC_140007.1:16737554-16859837 GCF_964263955.1 Coregonus lavaretus
CTCTGAGAAAGAGAGCAAGAGCAACAGAGAGAGAGAACAACAGAGGGAGAGAGGGAAAGAGGGCAACAAAGAGATGGAGAGAAAGACCAAGATCTTTGTCAGAGGGATGTAACTTGAGCTCTTTCTCAATTCCTCTTTCCTCAATTCCTCTCTCCTTAACCTCAAAATGCAAGAAGGTCCTAGGGGAGAGACCTTAGACCTTCTCCTCCAATACGGTTGTGGAGAAGGCGAGGAGATGGGAAGCGAGGAATCGCGTAAAGACTAATTTTAATAGAGCCCAATTCTATCCCTCTGACAAAGATCTCTCCCTTTACAGGAATACGTCATGTGACGTTGAAATGTCAGTATACCTTTCCATCTAATGGAATAAAGTTACATTTTGAGTGCCGCAACTTTCAACCACATATTATTGGTATATTAAGTAATATTAGTCCACTACTGGAAGTTTTTAATTGGGTAAGCCCTACTTTTAGATTCCTGTCTTTCCTTGCTGAAGGCCTACCTGAACACTTCTCTCCTACCTCCCTCTGACTCTTCAATGACTTCCCTTGCACTTTTCATTTCTTCTTCACATTTTTCTTCCTTATCCCTTTTGGGAGACATGCAGAGTTTCTACTAACTAGCGGACTCACCTTTGGGAACTGGTAGATGATCTGTGGCTCATAGGCACCCTCTTTGGATTTCTTGAGGCTGACCACCACCAGGTACTCAAAGAAGTACTGCCCGCTCATGTAGCGCTGCTCCTTGGCTGGGGTGTCCACCAGAGCTGGCTCCAAAGACTCCTGAAGGGGTGGCTCCTTCATCACCCCTGTCGGGACAACAGTGTGTAGAGGCAGAGGCTTACTAATAACATATAGTAAAATCAAAGGTTTATGGTCTGGGTAGCTCAGCTGATTAGACCATGGTGCCAGCAGTGACAAGGCAGCAGGTTCTATCCCCGTACCTGACACATTACATCTTACTAATCATTAGATTCAAGCACTTTTCAATAAATCTCTGTTATAAGAAATATTTTGAAAATACAATATCCACTTGAGGGTGAAAAACAAGCCTTTTTAATATATCTCTCTCTCTTCCACTCTGCTGCCTAGGCAGCAGCAGATATACAGTATCAGTTACAATAGATAAAGTATTGCTGCTCATTGCCTGCAGGAGAATCCCAGGAATGTGGCCAATAAGAGTGCTCTCCGGTATGTTTTTTACTTTTCCAACACGGAATATTGAATGGAACTCAACTTAGGTGCTGGTGCTGACAACCTCAAATCAAAAACACAATAATTGCTGAGATGTGCAAAACTCAATACAGCCATAAGGATTTGTGTGACTATAACAACAGCTATGATAGGTGTATGTTTTTCCAACAAAGTATACAATTATATTAAAAGTGTATATTACATTTTTTTGCATTATGAATTGAAAATACGTATAATTACTAGCCAGAAGACACTTATTATTCTGAGATACTTATAATACATGCATGTTATTTCTGCATTATTAAATGAGAACAACCACATACCAAAGTAAAAACAGGCGTAACAGACACCATGCTAAAATAAAAATGCAAAAACAGCCAAAGTGAAATGTTTCACGAGGTTTCTAAGTATATGAGCACCAGCCTGTTTTATACGATTCTTATCTAGGGTTTTCTGAGATGTGAAATGATGAGACATTTAGTTCTTAATCTATTTATTAATGTCTAGAAACTAAGGACAAGCCCATCCCCCACCCACCTCTGCCACATGGTGTGTTTACGGTTGGGTAACCCCTGCAGCAGTTTGACAGAGGACCTGCTGAACAGCAAACACCAAAGATAAATATTGGCTAATCTTTTCTCTCCTTAGGGTTTTGTGAAAATGTTATCTTGCTTTTTTTCATTGCTCCTTATAAATAATAGTAGAGCTGGGCTGCCCAGACAAGTTATTTATGCTGCACTGCCGCACACACTCACAAACACACACTCTGTCTCGCTCTCGCACGGACACGGACACGCGCACACACAAAATTATCGTTCTGTGACTCAGCCTACTGTGACAGGTTTTACCTCCAACTGCTTTTACCAAGGCAACAGGCCCTGTGTAAGGCAAGACTAACCCATTACACGCCACATTTAATGTACGTCAGCAGTACACCCATACAGCTGGTGGGTGATTTCTCACGAAACTAGAACATAAGACCATGATTTTTGTATTTTCATTCAATTTAATCCACAGAAGGGTCCTTTAGAGGAAAGATTGTTTACATATATTTGACATTTGTATCTTAAACCATAATTGAGAAATAATTAATTGGAACATTTGTGACATTTTGCCCATACCCAGGCCTCCTTTAAGACTAGGGCTGACCCCATTTAGTCGAGTGGTCGATTGTTTGGTCGGTAGGCCGTTGGTTGACCAAGATTTTTTTAGTCGAGCAGTGGCAAATATATATATTTTTTTAATGTATGGCACACGAGACACCTGTCTGATTCACGACTGTCTGAGTGGACTAATCCATTGCGGAGGCCGCGGGGATGGCACACCAGTATCACAAGTAGTACATTTAGCCTACTGTTCATTCTCATAATTTCTCATCTACAATGTTTGTTTGGTTATGGTAATTTATGTTAATACATTCATTATATTATTATTACAGTCTTATCATTGTCATTGTAGGAGAGGACACGTTGTTTGCAGAGCGCACAACCTAGGCTACACTTGTGAGAATTTTTTTTGGGTTTATTTCATTCCATTTATGAGTTGTCAATGTATTAATTGTCTTTTGTTTGGAGCGCTCCTGTCAATCTTGAATAAGGACACACACCTGATTACACATAGAAGTAGGCCTAGGCTTCCTGGCCTGCGAGCAAATGTAGGCCTATAAATGTGCTCATTTTTTCTTTGCCGCAAACAGCAAGTAAACGAAGGCTGTTTTTACATCCATTGAGAATGACAATAGTTCCTCAACGTAGCCTATTTGAAAAATATTTCCAGCCCTCTCCCTTTCGATAATTACACAGCATGAAAGGGTAAAAAACGTCATTCTCTGATCCGGTGGAAACGTCATAACATAGGCCTACCTGATTACTTCTTATCGCTTGCGCATATAGCCTACAGCTGTTTCTGTCTGTCCGGAGCTCACTGGCCGAAACTCTGAGGGCCCAGAATATTTTATACAATGTTGCAAGTTTGCTAGCACGAAATTAATAATGTTTCAAGTTCCTTGCAGACAGGCCATGCATAGCCAATGTGATTTATAGGATATTTATTTATATCAGGATATTTTCTACCTGCGGACTGCATTGTTTTTATTTGTTGGCTTTATGTAGGCTATTTTTACATATTGGCAATGGCAATAGAAGTTACTTTTAGATTTGTATCATTTTCATTAAGATATAATTTTGATTAACCACATGACATTGATTGAGATATGAAGACTTCATTATAAATTAAATGAAACTGTTCCACAAACAGGTTTTTTTCTTCTGGTTAGGCTATATTGATCTCTGGCTCCCTCTTTAGTCATTTGTGTGTCTTAATTTTTAATCTCAGTGCTTAAAGCATCAGATAAGCTCAGTAGCCTACATATAGTTGATTTTATTCAAACATAGGGTGTGTCTATATATGGAACAATACATGTTTTTAAATGTCGACCAATCGATTGGTCGAAAGAACAGACTACTCTCGGTCGACCAATATATACTTTTTGTCGGGGACAGCCCTATTTAAGACTCCATAACGGTTCATCTGTATTTGATACAAAGGTAACCAAAAATTGGTGTCATATGAAGCTTTACCGCTTGCTCTGTAATACGAGATTTTTCAAAATCGTACATTAGTATATGAAAATTGGAAAATATAAAACATGAATATGGAAAATATAAAAATGTTTGATTTGGGAAAATTTGACAATATACTCTACAGCCAATTTGAATCCATTTTCACATTCACTCTGTTGGTAATGCTTAAAAATTGGATCATAACTCTAAAACGAGATCCCATTCTGGAACTTTGATATGCCCGTAGAGTATATTATGTTAAACAATATATTTAAACATTTGCCAAATCTAAAATGGTATTTTCAATATTCACATTTATATTTTTCAATATTAAATGAATGTAAGAAAATTGTTACTGAAATCTAAATAATACTCATATTACAGAGCCAGCGGTAAAGCGTCATATGTCACCAATTTTGGCTTTGTAGCACCTACAGATTAAACATTATGGCGTCAAAAGAGGCCTGGGGAAGGACAAAATGTCACAAATGTTCCAACTTCAATTAATTATTTCTCAATTATGCTTTAAGATACAAATGTTAAATACATGTCAACAATCCTTCACCCAAAGGACCCTTCTATGGATAAAATTGTGAAAATAAAAAAATCATGTTCTTGTTTTGTTCTAGTTTCGTGAGGAATCACCCTGGTGTTATAAAAAAATGTCAGAGTGATGATAAAGCTAAACAAATACATTACTGGGTCTGCAATAACTTACAGGTAATTGGCACAACTGGAAAAACAAAATCAATCATAACTAGGGCTTTGGCGGTTATGAAATTTTGTCAGCCGGTGATTGTCAAGCAAATAACTGCCGGTCTCACGGCATACTGGCCCCCCTGTAGCTCAGTTGGTAGAGCATGGCACTTGCAACGCCAGGGTTGTGGTTTCGTTTCCCACGGGGGGCCAGTATGAAAATGTATGCAATCACTAACTGTAAGTCGCTCTGGATAAGAGCGTCTGCTAAATGACTAAAATGTAAATGTAATTGACCGTTAATGAACATAAACACATTTAGCATCGCTTGGCTTCCACGCATAGCCTACAAGCCACTGATGCAGACCTTTGGAACATCTACATTTAAAAAAGTTTAATAAACCCGTTGAATATACTGTAGCCTACACCATCACAATACACCCATTATTTTAGACAGGTCTAAAGAAACATCACATGAAGAAAATGTAGTCTATTTCAGAAGAACAGAATAGTATACTCTGAGTTGTGCTTATGTTAGGCCCTGATCTGGCTATGCCATATGGCTGTGGGCTACACTAGTTCACTTAGCAGACAAGATTTTCTTAAAATTCCGTGGCATTATTTTTTATTATTTTATAGTATGAAGAATACAATTGAACATAGCTGAATAAAATCTAAAGGATATTTTCTTCAAACGATTTCCAAGGAAGTGTGCACGTGGCGATTCTGTGTTGAGCGGTTAACAAAGAAACAGGTCCTCCTATATGCTTAATTTAGAGTTACTTATGCAACTTTAGTTGTGATACAAACATTTGGCTACATGTTTAGATTTTTAATACATTAATATAGTCTGCATGATGCGACTAATGAAGATTTGAAAACATTTGCATGAAAAGCATGAGCTCTGATTTGTTTCTTGTGCAGGCTGCACACACTTCATCAGTCTCTCATTCACAATTTGACAAGCACTTGATAATATTCTCACCAGGCCTCGAATTTCCCAGCAGCATCCCCTTGTGTGGCCATAATGCCCCCTAAAGAATCCATGCCTTTTGCGGACAAAGTGGCCGTTGTGCCATTGGGCTGAATATAATAATTATAATTCCCTTCTCCCGGGCTGCCATGCACCGAAGCACCTCTCACTCACATGGCTCTCTCAGATATCTCAATTCTTATTAGCCAATGCCCGTCACGTGACCGGGTCCTTCTCACAGGCATCTCAGCTAAGAAATAGGCTACAGGTGAAGACCAAGACATCGGGGATGCCACTGCGTGCGTCCCTCTTATCAGATTCCGAGGCACATATTCAAGATGTTAGAAGAACTGTCCACATTTAGCCTACTTTTTGTCAGCCAACAAGATGAGTAGGCCTAACGAACAGCAAAAGCACTAGCCTATGTCAATCTACTATCCCCCATAGTAAAAAAGTTGACCTATTCTATTGGACAACTTGTCCTTCTGTGCAATAAATAAATAAATAAATAAATATTCAGAACATACTCTGGGACAGTTGTGGGATGCGATAGATTCCAAATTAATACAACCACTCGCATCAAAAAAACTTAAAAGCAATGATGCACCAGATCAGAACATTTAGCTTAAAATGTTGATAAAGTATTAGGCTATTTCTTCACATTATAAGTGCAGCAATGAGCACACAGAGTAGGCTATAAGCGCAAATATTCCAAAATGCAATCAATTAGCGGGAAAACACTGTTTTCAAAAGTGACTGCAAATGCAATTATGCATGTAATACTTTATTATAAAGGTGCATTTTTTATCTTCCCCAAACTTGAAACTCACATGCCGCCTTAGTATGCCAGTTAGGCTCTACACTGGTTGTAAAGCGGATTAATGTGCTTATTTTAAGAAGTTATTTGGACACTTTAGTTGTGATACAAACACGCTGGGCATCATTCACAAGTGATAACACATCATTCACAAGTGATAGGCTAATATTGTCACCCATCAGACTATTCTTAATTTAATGTCTTTACATATACTAAATAATATATGTGTGAAATTAGTTTTGATTTGGAATGGACCATTATCATGCATCTGTCTCAGAACAGGGGCATGGGGAAAAAAATACATGTCATCTATGCACTTAAATAGCGAATGGAGGACGATTTTCCCGTGGTACATTTTCATGCCAGCCAGGTAGGCTATACTCCTGTTGTAAAGGAAACAATGTGCTTATTATTAGGAAAGTTGATAAAGTAGGCCTAGCCTATAGAAAGCTGATGGGAGCCTCCTCTTTTTAATAGAGGTTTTCTCACGCAACTGCATAGCCTATAGAAATGTCGCGCAACATCAGCTCTCATGAAGTGTTTGATTTGATTTTCGAAAAACATTTGCATTGATGTCAGAGTGATTAGAGGGACAATATGTATGAAAAAAATGTATGCACTCACTAACTGTAAGTCACTCTGGATAAGAGCGTCTGCTAAATGACTAAAATGTAAATGTAAAATGATAAACAATATAGTGCTGAGTACCAGGCAGTTAAGCGAGTTTGGTAGGCTACTAATGACCATCAGCAGCATCAGAGCTTGGAGAAGCCTAGTTACCGTGATTAAACGGTCACGTGGAATTTGACTGCGGTCATGACTCGTGACCGCCGGTGTGGCGGTAATACGGTCACCGTAACAGCCTTAATCATAACACCATTGTCTTCCACCAACCTATCCATTCTCATTCAGTGTCTGATGAAGACATAGCTAGACCATTGTTGCACACTTGTCAAATATCTAATTTTTTGGAGTTAGGCAAACCTGTTGGTCCTGTCTAAAAATCACACCTAGCTAGACAGAAGGCAAGGTGGAGCCATTGTACATCTACTGTACACAAATGCCTATGCCCTAGGGGCTAGGGGTTATTTCTGAACAGGGCCTTAGTTTTTTTGTAAACTAGGAAGTATTGTGTGAAATAGGAAGTACTTAATAGAAAACAAGAAGTGTTTCTATGTAACAAGGCGTTTCTGTGGAGCGTTTTAAGGCCTTATATAGGGATGTTAATGGTTAACCGTTAATCGGTTAGCCACTGAAAATACATTTGACCAGTCATGCTTATCAGTCTATAGGTTAATTTGCATAATTTGGTGGAATTAAATTGCCGCGTGTGTATTTTCATTAGTCATCATGGATCTTATTTATCACACTCGCACAGCATACAGAGCCTAGTTTGAGGAGCGGAATAGCCTACCACCTTTCAGACAGCGTGAGAGCGGCTCCTCAAAAAGCTGGTACTGGAGTGAAACATGCTTTTGTAAGCCTAGACATTGCGCAACAAATAACCAGTCTAAATGCAATCGCGTGTTATAAACTGTTTTGATGGCCATGATTAAAAAGTGCTACTATTTTTATTTCTCAATCTCAACTCGTAATTAAAGCGTGCCTCCCATTCGCCATTTGAGTGCATAGGCTATAGTCAACAGTAGGCAGGTGATCAGCGCGTCATCCACCACTTTGCAATGTGAGCTTGAGGCAGTATAATTGTTTGAAAACGGAACATTTTACTTTCCTTCAAATAATGAGGCATGTCTTACCTTGCTTCAAAGTAGCCTAGCCAAAATCCAACCATAGAAATGTGGAGGCAATTATTTTCAATTAACTTCCTCATGCCATTAAGCAGCATTTCTCTCCTGTTCATTTCTCTCCTGTTCTATCAACTTTCTTCCGGTGGTCCTCTGTAGCTCAGCTGGTAGAGCACGGCGCTTGTAACGCCAAGGTAGTGGGTTCGATCCCCGGGACCACCCATACACAAAAATGTATGCACGCACGACTGTAAGTCGCTTTGGATAAAAGCGTCTGCTAAATGGCATATTATTATTATTATTATTAGAAGCCAAAGGCACAATCCTAGTCATATTAGCAACCCCTCCTAGTTGTTGCTATAAGATCCCCCCTCTTTCTAAGTTTCTGAGATTTTCTTCTCACAATAGGCGTGCGGTTTAGAACAGTGCTTTCCCGCGAATTGCATTTTGGCAAATGTTTGAAAATTACGTTTTATTAGCTGCTTCGTTACAGGAGTTTCATTTTCAATAATATGCTATAGCCTTTTGACTGTAAGACGATAGGATTGCTCCAATAGGCTAGGGGAAGCTTCCCCAAATGTACATTGAATTAGCCAAAATTATATAATTAGCCTACTACCATCTATACAGAAAATGAAATCGTTCAAATTACTACACCAGAGAACATGATTTAGCCATAGAGGATCATTAGCTTCTTTGAAGAAATAGGTGTGGATTGTTTTAAAATCACAAGCCCATAGACTTCAGTTGGGAAGCGTGCAATATCGGAAGCTGCAAATATCAAAGAGCTGATTGTTGCGTTGAGGCAGTCAATGAAACATCTAAAATAGTGCTAAGCCTAACGAAATATTTCAAAATACAATCGCTGGAAAAACACACGAGAAAAGACAAAGAAACAACTCTAATCGGTCTTTAGTAATCAAAGTTCTCAACTCCCAAAGTGAACACAGTAGCAGTCTATAGCCTATCTTATTGGCACTAGCGGAGAGCATTGCCCATATCCGCGGTGAGTGCACATCTTCACTGTCTTTATCATGGGGTGAGTCAATGCCACTGGAAAGTTATTTTAGGACAATATAATTTCCTCCTCCAGGCTAGATGGACGTCATTTTGAACAATGTGTACCTCACCTTTTCGGAGGCCTAGATTAGATGGTTGCGTTCAAGACAAGGTCATTTTTATTGATGTCAGTTTGTCAGTGTCAGCAGAGAAGGCTACCCTGTCATGTAAAGTGTCGTAGAATTGCATGAAATGTGTTTTTAAAAGGAAAACATTTGATCAGATCTTCCTAAAATATGTTCCTCTAGCTGGGGCTGTGCAAAGGAAAAGAAACAAATTGTTCAGAAATAATTATTTTGAGAACAGTGATTAAGTTATTTTATAGGCTAATCCTAATTTATGACTATCCAATCTATTCATCACGTTAGGAATATTAGGATATTTTACAAATGTCTGCAAAATGCGATGATAGATGCATCCAATTCTCATGGGCTAAAAGTAAACTTCAAACTTAGTTCTATGGGCTTGCTATTGTTGCATGTTTCTATTAAGCTCTTAATGAAAAATGTCCATTCCTTGTATAGTATTTTCTGTTGGTCACGTCATTTGACTGTTTAGATTTTTTTTTGTCATTTGTTGACCAGTTAATGAGGGTTGGTTAGTCGGCAGCAAAATGTAATGCATTTCTTCATCCTTAGCCTTATACTCACGGTCTCTGTCATGTTTGCCCCGGAATGAGGACCACATGGTGCTTAGCCTCTTGATGGCACCTCTCTCACCCTTCTCATCCTCGCTGAGCTGGACGGTGCCTAGAAGGGACCACAGGACCAACAGATCATTAGTAACTCCTACACAAGGATCGTGTTCATTAGGCACCAAATGGAACAAAATGGACTGTGCTCCTCTGACCTTGCTAATAGCTTAGTCATCAGCTAACTAGGCTCAAATAACAAAACTCCCCACGGCAATAGGGTCTGAGCCCAGTGATTTGGCATTAACATTGTATCCAAAAAGTATCTAAACTAAATTAATCCTGAACACATAGCTAGCGTTCCCAACTTCGACCACTACGATACTAAAGCACTAACATAATGCCCTGGACCAGAGCTAGTGCGCAGACTGGTATGTCGAGTTCAGGCTGCGCGCCTACATACCATCTGAAATACAAAGATACCAGGTGGCATAAGCCCGCATAAGCTGCAGATAGATGCTTCTCTCCACGGGTGTGTATTTTCCCCTCACGTCCCACTTTTGATACCTTTATTTGGGTAACAGTATGCTTTTATTGTTACAAGCCTTGTCGACCAAACAAAGCCATGGAACACACTGCTAGAGCTATAGGTAGAGTCAGAGTCACAATTAAAAAGGTGTACTGTGCCCAATGGGGCTACTCACTGAGGTCAAATGACAGGGCGTCTTTCTCTTTCCCATTGGTGGCGCTTTGAGGTTGCTCACCTGGACAGGAGAAAGGACACGCAGGTCAAAACACAACTCACGCAGGTAGTTCTGTGAATGCTGTGAAACTGGCTTGTCATAACGTTTCCACAAAGTCAGAGGTTATACAGTGAGGGAAAAAAGTATTTGATCCCCTGCTGATTTTGTACGTTTGCCCACTGACAAAGAAATTATCAGTCTATCATTTTAATGGTAGGTTTATTTGAACAGTGAGAGACAGAATAACAACAACAAAATCCAGAAAATCACATGTCAAAAATGTTATAAATTGATTTGCATTTTAATGAGGGAAATAAGTATTTGACCCCCTCTCAAATCAGAAAGATTTCTGGCTCCCAGGTGTCTTTTATACAGGTAATGAGCTGAGATTAGAAGCACACTTTTAAAGGGAGTGCTCCTAATCTCAGTTTGTTACCTGTATAAAAAGACACCAATCCACAGAAGCAATCAATCAGATTCCAAACTCTCCACCATGGCCAAGACCAAAGAGCTCTCCAAGGATGTCAGGGACAAGATTGTAGACCTACACAAGGCTGGAATGGGCTACAAGACCATCGCCAAGCAGCTTGGTGAGAAACACAAAAGAACTGTCAATCTCCCTCGGCCTGGGGCTCCACGCAAGATCTCACCTTGTGGAGTTGCAATGATCATGAGAACGGTGAGGAATCAGCCCAGAACTACACGTGAGGATCTTGTCAATGATCTCAAGGCAGCTGGGACCATAGTCACCAAGAAAACAATTGGTAACACACTACGCCGTGAAGTACTGAAATCCTGCAGCGCCCGCAAGGTCCCCCTGCTCAAGAAAGCACATATAAAGGCCCGTCTGAAGTTTGCCAATGAACATCTGAATGATTCAGAGGAAAACTGGGTGAAAGTGTTGTGGTCAGATGAGACCAAAATCAAGCTCTTTGGCATCAACTCAACTCGCCGTGTTTGGAGGAGGAATGCTGCCTATGACCCCAAGAACACCATCCCCACTGTCAAACATGGAGGTGGAAACATTATACTTTGGGGGTGTTTTTCTGCTAAGGGGACTGGACAACTTCACCGCATCAAAGGGACGAAGGACGGGGCCATGTACCGTCAAATCTTGGGTGAGAACCTCCTTCCCTCAGCCAGGGCATTGAAAATGGATCGTGGATGGGTATTCCAGCATGACAATGACCCAAAACACACGGCCAAGGCAACAAAGGAGTGGCTCAAGAAGAAGCACATTAAGGTCCTGGAGTGGCCTAGCCAGTCTCCAGACCTTAATCCCATAGAAAATCTGTGGAGGGAGCTGAAGGTTCGAGTTGCCAAACGTCAGCCTCGAAACCTTAATGACTTAGAGAAGATCTGCAAAGAGGAGTGGGACAAAATCCCTCCTGAGATGTGTGCAAACCTGGTAGCCAACTACAAGAAACGTCTGACCTCTGTGATTGCCAACAAGGGTTTTACCACCAAGTACTAAGTCATGTTTTGCAGAGGGGTCAAATACTTATTTCCCTCATTAAAATACAAATCAATTTAAACATTCTTATGGCTTGGGGTAGAAGCTGTTAAGGAGCCTTTTGGACCTAGACTTGGCGCTCCGGTACCGCTTGCCGTGCGGTAGCAGAGAGAACAGACAATTTTTTGGGCCTTCCTCTGACAGCTAAACCATTAATGGACACTAGTGCCACGGTTAACCAACTGACTGAACATGTGCCAAATTTCACTTCCATGCTTGCTCACCATTATGGGTCACAGATCAGCACTGTAGAAGCACAAGGTCAAAAACATGCACACCTCAGCTGTAAAATAAGTAGCTAAAGAGTTCCAGTTATGCATTTGCTCTCGTCAGCTACATGGGCTACTTTTCCACAGTAGCGGTGCGTGGGGAAGCCAAACCGGGGAAGCGAAGCCAGGAAAGAAAAGCCATATTACAACCTGTGTTGTGATAATTGCGTTGTTTGCTGTATAACCTGTTCATAAGCCTTGACACTGTGATATATAGGCCTAAGGCCGAGACAATAAAAAGACACAGTGGCAGAATAAATTCAACCACACCTTTGTTTCATCACAAAACCGGAGAGCAACATCTGTCCGGTGAAGTCCACAAAACATATTGCATGTAACAAACAGTCAAGCAAGTCATTTTCGGACAACTATCGATTTAGACCCACGAGTTACCGCAAGTCACAAAGAAAACAGGCGCTGCCTCCACTATTCCAGCACCATTTCATCATCTAATCACCTATTCTTAGTCTAATACAGTGACAACTAAAAGATACCAAAAACGATTTAGTCCATTCAGCATAAGCTAAATATGATGTGGCTGTCCATGGTATTGATTTATCTGTGTGTGTGTGTGTGAAAGTAGAAAAAACATGTTGACACCAACGCCAATCTCCTCTTTCATGTTTCCTAAACGGTCTATGACTCTGTCATACACGCTTTTAGTTTTTGTCGTCCTAGGCTACCTGGCTAAAATGCTTGCTCACTAGCCTAACTTCCTTTTATGGGCAACAATGCGCCAGGCCAGCTAGTTAACATTAGCCTAACATAACTACATCTAGCTACATGTTGAACTTCCATCCATTCAGGCCAGGGGCACAATGTATGAATTTATGGTTAGATCAGAATCGCCTGTAAGTTATACAAATAAATAAAGAGCATCGCACACTCTACATATAAACTCCCAGTAATTTATTGGGTAAAACATCAATGTTTCGGCATCACTGTGCCTTCTTCAGGGTGGTTGGATCAGAATCGCCATTATAATCATTGGCCAGTACGTCCAAATCCCTATCTCCATCCATGGCTAATTTAGGAAAGGGACGATTTTAGCTAGCTAGCAACAGTAAGACAAGACACAACGAGATGTAACAATTCAAGTTCTGTCAATGACATTTGGCTTCAAATGTGATGTGATTGGTGTGAAGCCTTCCCTTTAAAAAAAATGTTTGTGTGCCAGGACCATTCACAGCTGAGCTCATTCAGTTTAGCTCAATGCTGATTGGCTATTATTTTAGATTTTTTTTTATCAAGGGAGGCCACATGCTCGCTGGCTTCCTTTGCATTCAATGCTACGGGCGGCAACAATGTCATACACTTTTTGACCAGACAGCATAGATGGGCTACACAGAGAGACAGAGGGGCGCTGTTTTGTTTGCTTGGATGCTTTCTCCTGTGAGATACATTCAGCCTCTTGCGAATTGAAGGAAAGTTATGAAACACAGAGAGACTAAATATATTTTGTAGGGTTTTTTCTTGGTCATTTTTTGGGGGAAGCCTGGCATCCCTTGGCATCCACGAATACATGCCACTGCTTTTCCAACAGACAACAACCAAATGAATACCTGAACTATTTTTCCTAGTTCCTGAGCTGCCAAAAGAAAGATGTAAACAAACGCTGTCTTCTAGAGACTCATCCTCTAATTCCTAAACCTACCACAGCTCCTACGTTTATCCAAACTGATCTAAGTTCAACAGTCTCAGTATGTTCACAAATGTTTGAACACGCATAAAGAGATTAAACATCACCTAATCATTACCACATACCTACTCAACTTATTTTCACCAGAACACTGACCGTTTCTCGCCATTTTACGCCTCTTCTCACAGTTATTCAAATGGACTGTCTTGCTAGCTGCACTACAGACACATTTACAGGACACATCATTTGCACCTGACAAAGTCTGATAAGCTCTGTGTGGGTCTAAATAAATCGCTGGGAAACATGACAGTTGGGGCATTACTTTTTACATATATTTGCCTTTTTCTGTCCAGCAATTGGATGTGGTCCAACCCCTTCTTTTTCTACATATGTATTTACCACCAATTTCAAAGCTCAATATAGGAAACACACTTGGACCTCCAAGGAGGTTTTTCGTTCAGACCTAAACACTGAACAAATACTGACTTTAGTTTTAAAAAGCTAAATTGCACACCTAACTCAATTAGTCCACTAATCACCAAGCCCTTCATTTTTTGAATCAGATGGGCTAGTTCTGGAATTCATAAAATAAGTGGAACTGGCTGGGTTACTTGAAAATAGGAACAGCAAGGCTTACATACTGCGTAGGTGTAAATAACAGCCATTCTCCATCACAGGGCGTGCTGCCTTCCCCTACGGCTATATAACATGTTACAACATAATCTCTGGCAGCCAGCAAGCCTCAACTCCATCCAAAAGAGGGATGGGTAACTTTATTCTGGCATGACTCTCACTCCTGCTTTCTCTCACTCTCAAGCTCACTCTCTGCTTCCCTAAACCTTTACCTGAATGTAATGTACTAAAGTATTATTGCACTTGAGATATGACCATAATAGTTTGCTAAAGTCCGTGCTTCATGGTTTTGGTCCTGTGGCTTCAAAAAGGTACACCAAACCCATCTCACTCGTCTCTAATTCATTTTTGTGTCAACAGCCACATTCCAGTCCCTAATATGTGCAGTCAGCTGTTAAAGGTCCCTGTAATGCCATAATAGTCAACCAGCTGCAATTTATTTTAAAGGTGCAATGGCCTTCAAAGGGAGGGATCATCTGTAGCATGGGCAGTGGTGTAAAAATTACCCAATTGTCATATTTGAGTAAAAGTAAAGATACCTTAAGTACTTTACACCACTGAGCATGGGTTACTAAATCAAGGCAATAAACTAGTAGAAACCAGACAGTTGGACTACAAATAGAAAAATATAAGTCTTGACTATATCACAAGTGAGGTGGAAACGTATGGAATGTATGTTTTAACAAGGGAGTGATGTTGATTTACAATGTTAGAATGAAGAAAACCCCCATCAAATATAACTGACTATGATTTGATGGCAACAGACTATCAGGAGCTTGTTAGTTGTTAGCCTTGTAGATCAAATACAAATGTTTGAAAACAGACAGCCCACATCAAAAGGGTGAAACTGTTCTGAAGCCCATAACGTTGAGCATAAACTGGACAGAATAAGCCCAATTAAAGTGTTTATTTGTTTGTGATGCACTAATATGCAAAATCCTAATACTTGGTCTACAAGCCAACATTAACATTGCATACATTTAAATACATATAGTTAGGTCTACTCAACCTAGCCAGTATTCGACTTAAGTTTATTTATTCTCTCTAGTCGGAACGGTGTTAGGCTATACCAAAATGTGGACAGCCAGAGCCTGGCGCGGTATATGGCTGAGAAAACGTGCCTCAATCCAGGGATGGAATATGTCGCTGTACTACTAATTATCCCGAAATGATGAATGCTAAATCGAGATGATTGGAATACTGCTACCGGAAGTGTTGAATCCAATGGGTTGATTTAGCATTAGCTAGCCTAACATGTTGACGAAAACAGCAGTTTAATTAAAAACGAGCAGTATTTCAATCTTCTCCATGTATAATTTTGGATAATTAGGAGTACAGGGCCCTCTCCCATCCCTGGATTGAGGTACATTTTCCGAGGCCTGTCTCCCTCCAGTTCTTGCAGTGTCCTGATCATGGCAGTCTGCTGTTCAGAGTTTACTGGGAAGCTGTAATAACGGTGCTTTCAATCCAACTGGGAAATCGGGGGAAACAACGATGTCAAATCATGACGTCAGTGATGTTCAGGTCGGAAAGTCAAAGCTTTAGAAATATGCCCTAGTTCCCGACTTGGAATTCATAGTTGGATGACTGTTCGAAGCGATTTTTCCCAAGTTCCCAGTTGCCCTGAACGCACTGAAGTCGGAGATTTCCGAGGTCCAGTTGTTTTGAACGCCGCATTATAGGCTACTCAGCCCAGCTTCATGCGTAGTAGCAATACTAGGCTACACTTGCCACACCATGTTCAGTCAATAGAAAAGCTGTTCAGGTTCTTTGCTTCGCTCAACAAGAGTCTTGTCATTGGAAAGCATTTTCCCATGGCAAATGAAAACTTGACACAGCTACAATGTTGCATTAGCCTATCACTTGCTGGCACCGGCGGAGTCGGACCGCGAGTTGTGACTTCATTGAAACAGCTTTTACAGTTGAAGTAAACTACTTAAATTTTTATGACACATTTTTAAGACTATACATTAGGCTGATGTAATGATAGTCGACTCACTCCATCTCTGCTTCATATGTTTTAGTCCATGTGTTTTTCGAATCCTCCTCTTCACCTCATCTCCACTCATAACTCTCACAAGCTTAACACTCAATGCGATCTTATTTCCCTGGATTGTTTCCTCAGACTATTTGTTTTATCGACCCCATTCCGTTTGTAGCGAAAGGAGACTACACAACTCATGCTGTCCACGGGTTGGCTTCGCTGGAAGTCGAGCTGCACTGTAAGTGTACGCATGCGCGCGCCTATGTTTGAGCGATTGTCACCCTTTTCCCTTCACGTGGATGTGCTTCATCGGACACAATTACGCGCTACCAATGTTTATAACTAATCCTTTGATAGTAACTGTAGAATTACAGGTAATCGCATCTCGTGAGTCAAGAAGACAATAGTAAAAATATAGCTGCGAGCAGCAATGAACGGGGTTCACAGGATGACAGAAAGGACACAAGATCAGTTGGATAACAAAGCAAGCACTCTATCATGTAGGAACTATCTTACATTATGTGCAATCAGTGATGGCATTATGAGAAGATTAAAGTATTTTTAGCATTAGCATATGTGCTAAAGTGCATCTATAGGTACAGTGTGGCCATATTTGAATGCTGCAACAATATTTTCTCAAACCATTAAAGACAATGTAATGAGTCTAAATACATTTACATTTTTACATTTTTAGTCATTTAGCAGACGCTCTTATCCAGAGCGATTTACAGTTAGTGAGTGCATACATTTTTCATACTGGCCCCCAGTGAATCTGACATATGGTTCATGAAGAGAAGATGATTGCAGATGAAGAATGAGTTGTTAATAGTTTCCTTGTTTTTTGACACATCAATACCAAATTCAGTGTGGTTTAACTTAAGGACATCCATGATAGCGATGACAAGTTTCAATTTACAGTGGTTTAAATGAACATATAAAATCAGATTTAGGATTTGTCAGTAACTCAGCCAACACTTGACCAATCACTTAGCTTTTCTCAAACTAAGTTAAGACAGGTACCATGGGCCTACATTCCATTTGCTGTAATTTGGTCCTATGGTTCATGAGAAGAAGATTTTAAGTATTTTTTTTGCATATTAGTATATGTGCTAATATGAATCTACTGATATAGATAGTGTGGCCATCTTTGAATGCAGTAACATTATTTTCTCAAACTCTTTAGGGACTATTGTGATGAGTTCAAAGACAACATTTGGAGTGATTTTTTTGGGGATTATTTTAAGCATTAGCATTACATAATCAAAAAAGTGAATTGTTAATAGTTTCCTCATTTTATAAGACATCAATGCCAAACCTAACATGGTTCATCATGGTAATGTCTTTGATGACGCTAAACAGTTTCATGTTGAAAGGCCATTATGAAATGGATTTACAAAGGACTTAAATGGACATGTAAAATCGGATTTCCTGATTTATGAATAACTCTGCCATCTCTTTACCAGTCCATTTGGAGTTATTTGGACATATGGTTTATGAGAAGACGTTTTTCAAAAGTTTTCTAAAATGTCCAATATAGAGTAAAATCTTTCCTGACAGTCCTTATTAATTCCCATTAAGGCAAATTTGGCCACCATGAGGAAAGATACTTACATACAAAGTTAGAAGTCTCTAGGTCAAACGGGGCGGGGATATGAGGGTTTAAGTGAGACTGCCTATAACAGCACTGTCATCAAGGCAAAGGGTGGCTATTTGAAGAATCTCAAATATGAAATATATTTTGATTTGTTTTTGTTTTGCTTACTACATTATTCCATATGTGTTATTTCATAGTTTTGATGTCTTCACTATTATTATACAATGTAGAAAATAGTAAAAATAAAGAAAAACCCTTGAATGAGTAGGTGTGTCCAAACCTTTGACTGGTACTGTATGTGGTTAGCTGTTATGTAAAAAAGCTATCCAGGCGTTGTAAGATATGGCATACGTCAGCAAAGTCTGAGCAGGGGAACACAACCCATATGTTATAGCATTCTGGTGCTCGACTGCACAGTCGATGACGTGGCACTCAACCATTGGTTGATGCATGCAACGTCTGAGCAGGGGAACGTGACCATCATCATGTTAGCTGTTTGTCTTTCACATGCTTTTTTATGAGGGGATTCGATTAATCTGGCCCGGGTGGGCGTAGTTTGCACCGGGTGAAAAGTGATGAAAACTAGTTTGAAAATTAGAACATAGATTTTATGGAAAAGAGATGACAAATTACTGTTCGATTTGAGCAGGGCGCGCCTCCCTCACCGGTTTCTCCCCAGTCACATGATGGGCCATAGCCCGGTGCAACCCGGGCCAGTTTAATGGAATTCTGTCTATGCTTTTACAGGTGTGCTTCTCCTACTGAGGTAAAACAACGACTAATCATCAAGCACATGTCCTGAGATGCAAATTATTAATCATTCAAGTAATTACACTGTTGTTGTTTTTTAAGAAAAGCAGACAAAACATATTTAATCCCTATTAATCAGTCTTTAAAAGTTTTCTTCCTTGAATAGCCTAATATTACTGGTTCACAGCCATAAATAAAGTGACCCTTTTTGTTTTCAGTGCAGTTATGTAGGCCTACGAGTGCACGTAAAAACAGTGAATTATTGCTGTGAATTGCAAGTGAGAGGAAATTGAAGAACACGCCAACGTGTGGTCTCCAAACGTATTCCTAGATGTTACCAACTTGTATTTTGAACAGACGGTAGTAGCCTACATTATCAAATTCCACTAATAGTTATATAATGATGGTTCTCACCATGAATTGCCCTCTCTCCATCTCCTCTTTTTAACCCAAGATCCTACATGCACAAGCTATCCCATACACTTATTCTCTACACACATTTGGCGCAGATCAGTGATGTGACATTATTCAACACATACAGTGAAGCATCATCCTGGACTTCCTGAAGGGCCACCCCCAGGTGGTGAGGGTAGGCAACAACACATCCGCCACGTTGACCCTCAACACAGGGGCCCCTCAGGGGTGTGTGCTTAGTCCCCTCCTGTACTCCCTGTTCACCCACAACTGCTTGGCCGCACACGACTCCAACACCATCATTAAGATTGCTCACGGTGGTGGTTAGCCTGATCACGGACGATGATGAGACAGCCTATAGGGAGGACTTCAGTGACCTGGCAGTGTGGTGCCAGGACAACCACCTCTCCCTCAACATCAGCAAGACAAAGGACTACAGGAAATGGAAGGCAGAGCGCGCCCCCATCCACATTGACAGGGCTGTAGTGGAGCGGGACGAGAGCTTCAAGTTCCTCAGTGTCCACATCTCTAAGGAATTATCGTGGTCCACACACACCAACACAGTCGTGAAGAAGGCACAACAATGCCTCTTCCCCCTCAGGAGGCTGAAAAGATTTGGCATGGGCTTTCAGATCCTCAAAACGTTCTACAGCTGCACCGTTGAGAGCAACTTGACTGGCTGCATCACCGCTTGGTACGGCAACTGCTTAGCATCCAACCGCAAGGCGCTACAGAGGGTAATGCGTACGGCCCAGTACATCACTGAGGCCATACTCCCTGCCATCCAGGACCACTATACCAGGCGGTGTCAGATGAAGGCCCTAAAAATTGTCAAAGACTCCAGCCACACAAGTAATAGACTGTTCCCTCTACTACCGCAAGGCAAGCGGTACCAATACACCAAGTCTGGAACAAACAGGACCCTGACCAGCTTCTACCCACAAGCCATAAGACTGCTAAACAGTTTGTCTGCTATTGGTAAACTATTTAACTATCTGCATTGACCCTTTTTGCACTGTCACGCTCTGGCTCCGGGACTTTGTATGTTGAGCCAGGGTGTGTTCGTTTCGTTGTGTTCTGTTTGGTTGGGTTGTTCTATGTGGTTGTATTTCTTTGTTTGGATGAGTGACTCCCAATCAGAGGTAACGAGTGTCAGCTGTTTGGCTCGTTGTCTCTGATTGGGAGCCATATTTATAATGTCTGTTTTCACCTTGTGTTGGTGGGTTTTTGTTCCTTGTCAGTCATTGTCTGAGGACGTTACGTATCGTTTATTGTTTTGTATTCGTGTTTGCACTTTACTATTAAAGTATGTTCGCTCAACACGCTGCGCCTTGGTCCTCTCTAACCAACGATCGTGACAGAAAAACCCACCTTAACCAGATCAAGCAGCGTGACGAGGAGAGAGGATGGACGTGGGAGGAGATGATTGCGAGTCTGGCAAGAGGGAGAGAGGCCTGGGCCACGGGGAGGAGAGACCCCCAGGAAATTTTTAGGGGGGGGCTCACGACGTCGGGGCAGCAGGTGTACGGGTTAGAGCGGTGCAAAGCGTTGGCAGAGAAGGCCGCCAGGTTAGGGGGGCCACTGGGCACAGAGGAGAGGGAAAGTGTGGAGGCACGGCGAGAGGTACTAGGGTGTGTTACCAGTCCGGTCCGGCCCGTTCCTGATCCCTGCGTGGGGCCAGTGGTGTGTGTCCCCAGTACGGTCCGGCCTGTTCCTGCCATTCCCACCAAGGCAGTGGTGCGCGTCGTCAGCCCAGCCCGGCCTGTTCCTGCCATTCCCACCAAGTCAGTGGTGCACGTCGTCAGCCCAGCCCGGCCGGTTCCTGCCATTCCCACCAAGTCAGTGGTGTGCGTCGACAGCCCAGCCCGGCCTGTCCCTGCTCCACGCACCAAGCCTACGAGGTGCGTCGCCAGTCCAGCCCGGCCTGTCCCTGCTCCACGCACAAAGCCTACGGTGTGCGTCGCCAGCCCAGCCCGGCCTGTTCCTGCTCCACGCACAAAGCCTACGGTGTGCGTCGCCAGCCCAGCCCGGCCTGTCCCTGCTCCACGCACAAAGCCTACGGTGTGCGTCGCCAGCCCGACCCGGCCTGTTCCTGCCACTCGCACCAAACCAGGGGTGCGAGTCGCCAGCCTGGTCCAACCCGTTCCTGCTACTCGCACCAAGCCAGGGGTGCGAGGCGTCAGCCTGGTCCAGCCCGTTCCTGCTACTCGCACCAAACCAGGGAATGGAGTCGTCAGTCCGGTGAGGCCCGTTCCTGTTCCACGCACCAAGCCAGGGGCGCGTGTCGTCAGTCCGGCTCCGACCAGCGGGGCTAGACAGGACCAGGGGTACTTTGGGGGGTTGGAGAGGAGGTGGGGATCAGGGCCGGAGCCAGAACCACCGCCGAGGAGGTATGCCCACCCAGCCCTCCCTTGTTTAGCCCTTATTGAGGCGCGGTCGCAGTCCGCGCCTTTAGGGGGGGGTACTGTCACGCTCTGGCTCCGGGACTTTGTATGTTGAGCCAGGGTGTGTTCGTTTCGTTGTGTTCTGTTTGGTTGGGTTGTTCTATTTCTTTGTTTGGATGAGTGACTCCCAATCAGAGGTAACGAGTGTCAGCTGTTTGGCTCGTTGTCTCTGATTGGGAGCCATATTTATAATGTCTGTTTTCACCTTGTGTTGGTGGGTTTTTGTTCCTTGTCAGTCATTGTCTGAGGACGTTACGTATCGTTTATTGTTTTGTATTCGTGTTTGCACTTTACTATTAAAGTATGTTCGCTCAACACGCTGCGCCTTGGTCCTCTCTAACCAACGATCGTGACATGCACCAACTATTCTGACTCATCACATGCAAGTCAGTTAAGAACAAATTCTTATTTACAATGATGGCCTACCCTGGCCAAACCCGGATGACGCTGGGCCAATTGTGCGCCTCCCTATGGGTCTCCCAATCACGGCCGGATTGTGATACAGCCTGGAATCGAACCAGGGTCTGTAGTGACGCCTCTAGAACTGAGATGCAGTGCCTTAGACCGCTGCGCTACTCGGGAGCCCATCTATCCTGTTGCCTATCACTTTATCCTTACCTATAAGGTACATATCTACATCAATTACCTCGTACCCCTGCAGATCGACTCGGTACTGGTACCCACGTTTATATAGCCAAGTTATTGTTACTCATTGTGTATTTATTCCTCGTGTTATTATATTTTTATATTATTTCTCTTTTTTTCTCTCTGCATTGTTGGAAGGGCCAGTAAGTAAGCATTTCACTGTTAGTCTACACCTGTAGTTTATGAAGCATGTGATAATTAACATTTGATTTGATTTGATCATAGCATCCATGAGGTTGAGAATAGTTAGGTGAATAGTAAGGTATGTTTACTCTTTAACCGGTCAGCCATCGGCTGACGGGTGGGTCCTCCTGAGGCGCCCGTCACAGGAGCATCAACCTCCTCCCTCTCTTCTAGAACCCTCTCTAGAAGAAGAAGAACAACAACAACAATTCTTCCTTTACATGCATGGTCGGTATAACACTGTTCATGTTCAGAAGGAGAAGGAAAGAGAGAGAGAGCGATAGTAGATGTTTAGGTGATGGCCACTCACCCTTTCTTGAGGCCTCACGCACCGAGGAGTAGGACTGCAGCCCCCTCCGTCTAAATCCAGTCCCTCCACCATCTGTTAGTGGTTTACCTTGGATTG
Organism: Coregonus lavaretus; assembly: GCF_964263955.1. Classification (NCBI taxonomy): domain Eukaryota; kingdom Metazoa; phylum Chordata; class Actinopteri; order Salmoniformes; family Salmonidae; genus Coregonus; species Coregonus lavaretus. The sequence goes on from NC_140007.1 coordinate 16,760,447, forward strand.
ACATTAAGCATCAAGATGTTTTACTTCAACCTCTGTGATGTACATGAATGTGAAGGAATGTTTAATCACAGTTTAGAACAATTGACAGTAATGATGAATGTTCATACAAGTAATGTATGTATCAACTTGGCTAAAATAAAAATAAAATATGACACTCTGACACACCGTCAAGACAGATATATTTCTTTTTTTCATTAATTTGTTAAAAATGATATCCCCTCAACAGTCTTTGTCAAGGCAAGTGCCATCTGCCTGTTTTGACCACATGTGCCAGCGAATGGAAGGATGACACGGATGCTCACGTTTGAGATTAAAAGAGGAAAAGCTCCAGCTTCTTCTCTGAGGCTTTTCTCCCTCCATCCTAGCTCTCTTTGTCTGGAAGAGAGGGGGAGAAATAGTTTAGATTTGTTTTTATTTTTTAAATACAATTAATTGAAAGGAATGACTCAAATGTCAACTTCCAACCTTCATCTGCTTTTCAAGATTGTTTGCATTGATTGTTTTTTGTTTGTTAATTTTAGTCTGGGAAATATCATAGCAGCATCACATCTGGACCTCAAGCATCTGATTCCCTGTCTCATGATGAAGGTCATCCCTGTGTCACTACTATCCATTATCCATGCTCTCCCATCCGTCTGCCTGTCAGTTTCCATACTGTACCAGAAACACAGACTGTCTGTGCATACCACATCGGTCTGGATGGGAATGCATTTAACTAGACTATTTATAGCTGACCAAAATGACAGGACATGGGATGCCCCATGGGAAATCACCCTGATGATACAACCCCACAGCGTTGGGAGGGGATGCTAACGTTATGGCCTGGTTGTAGTCTCTCCAGACAGACGGGTTGCCTCCCCCAATGTTCCAATGTTCCGGCTTACACGTCTGTTGAAGTACCGGCGTCAGTTGGGACAGAGGACGAGTCGGAAATGGGATGTGCATCACCAGTGATGTCACTGCATTATCCGCTTGTTGCCCTAGCTAAACATGAGCACCGCATTTTAAACCCTGCTCACCCAACCTCGTGATTTGTTGGGAGAGTTGTCTGTCTGAAGATGACCTTCCCTGAAAATGTTTTCTACTCCTTTTGAAATGAGAACCCGACATCCTCCCAACCTTACGTTGGTCCAAGGTGTGGGATTTCCGAAACTAGCATGGTTGTGGAAACATTGTAGGAAGGTTGTGTGCTGTAGCTTAAGAATGACAGTTTGGGTTACACTGCCACTTTTTTCACAGAACAGGGTGTAGCATACCCTGTGATGGTAATGGTATATTTAGTGGCCCAGTAGGCCTATATAACATCATAAACAAGTGGACAGAGTCTTAAGTGTCTTTTCCTAATATTTGTCATAGCGTGATAATATGAAGATTCTTAATTGTAGGCTAAATCGGAGGCTAATAGAGTGTGAATGCCAACACACAAACCCTTGACTACAATGTACAGTTGAAGTCTGAGGTTTACATACACCTTAGCCAAATACATTTAAACTCAGTTTTTCACAATTCCTGATTTTTAATCCAAGTCAAAATTCCCTGTCTTAGGTCAGTTAGGATCACCACTTTATTTTAAGAATGTGAAATGTCAGAATAATAGTAGAGAGTATGATTTATTTCAGCTTTTATTTCTTTCATCACATTCCCAGTGGGTCAGAAGTTTACATACACTCAATTAGTATTTGGTAGCGTTGCCTTTAAATTGTTTAACTTGGGTAAAACGGTTTGGGTAGCCTTCCACAAGCTTCCCACAATAAGTTTGGTGGATTTTGGCCCATTCCTCCTGACAGAGCTGATGTAACCGAGTCAGGTTTGTAGGCCTCCTTGCTCGCACACGCTTTTTCAGTTCTGCCCACACATTTTCTATAGGATTGAGGTCAGGGCATTGTGACGGCCACTCCAATACCTTGACTTTGTTGTCCTTAAGCCATTTTGCCACAACTTTGGAAGTATGCTTGGGGTCATTGTCCATTTGAAAGACCCATTTGCAACCAAGCTTTAACTTCCTGACTGATGTCTTGAGATGTTGCTTCAATACAGTGAGGGAAAAAAGTATTTGATCCCCTGCTGATTTTGTACGTTTGCCCACTGACAAAGAAATGATCAGTCTATAATTTTAATGGTAGGTTTATTTGAACAGTGAGAGACAGAATAACAACAACAAAATCCAGAAAAACGCATGTCAAAAATGTTATAAATTGATTTGCATTTTAATGAGGGAAATAAGTATTTGACCCCCTCTCAATCAAAAAGATTTCTGGTTCCCAGGTGTCTTTTATACAGGTAACGAGCTGAGATTAGGAGCACAATCTTAAAGGGGGTGCTCCTAATCTCAGCTTGTTACCTGTATAAAAGACACCTGTCCACAGAAGCAATCAATCAATCAGATTCCAAACTCTTCACCATGGCCAAGACCAAAGAGCTCTCCAAGGATGTAATGGACAAGATTATAGATCTACACAAGGCTGGAATGGGCTACAAGACCATCGCCAAGCAACTTGGTGAGAAGGTGACAACAGTTGGTGCGATTATTCACAAATGGAAGAAACACAAAATAACTGTCAATCTCCCTCTGCCTGGGGCTCCATGCAAGATCTCACCTCGTGGAGTTGCAATGATCATGAGAACAGTGAGGAATTAGCCCAGAACTACACGGGAGGATCTTGTCAATGATCTCAAGGCAGCTTGGACCATAGTCACCAAGAAAACAATTGGTAACACACTACGCCGTGAAGGACTGAAATCCTGCAGCGCCCACAAGGTCCCCCTGCTCAAGAAAGCACATATAGAGGCCCGTCTGAAGTTTGCCAATGAACATATGAATGATTCAGAGGAGAACTGGGTGAAAGTGTTGTGGTCAGATGAGACCAAAATCGAGCTCTTTGGCATCAACTCAACTCGCCGTGTTTGAAGGAGGAGGAATGCTGCCTATGACCCCAAGAACACCATCTCCCCTGTCAAACATGGAGGTGGAAACATTATGCTTTGGGGGTGTTTTTCTGCTAAGGGGACAGAACAACTTCACCGCATCAAATGGACGATGGACGGGGCCATGTACTGTCAAATCTTGGGTGAGAACCTCCTTCCCTCAGCCAGGGCATTGAAAATGGGTCGTGGATGGGTATTCCAGCATGACAATGACCAAAAACACACGGCCAAGGCCAAGACAACAAAGGAGTGGCTCAAGAAGAAGCACATTAAGGTCCTGGAGTGGCCTAGCCAGTCTCCAGACCTTAATCCCATAGAAAATATGTGGAGGGAGCTGAAGGTTCGAGTTGCCAAACGTCAGCCTCGAAAACGTAATGACTTGGAGAAGATCAGCAAAGAAGAGTGGGACAAAATCCCTCCTGAAATGTGTGCAAACCTGGTGGCCAACTACAAGAAACGTCTGACCTCTGTGATTGCCAACAAGGGTTTTGCCACCAAGTACTAAGTCATGTTTTGCAGAGGAGTCAAATACTTATTTCCCTCATTAAAATGCAAATCAATTTATAACATTTTTTACATGCGTTTTTCATGATTTTTTTGTTGTTATTCTGTCTCTCACTGTTCAAATAAACCTAGCATTAAAATTATAGACTGATCATTTCTTTGTCAGTGGGCGAACGTACAAAATCAGCAGGGGATCAAATACTTTTTTCCCTCACTGTATATCCACATAATTTTCCTTCCTCATGATGCCATCTATTTTGTGAAGTGCACCAGTCCCTCTTGCAGCAAAGCACCCCCACAGCATGATGCTGCCACCCCCGTGCTTCACGGTTGGGATGGTGTTATTCAGCTTGCAAGAACCCCCTTTTTCCTCCAAACACAACAATGGTCATTATGGCCAAACAGTTCTATTTTTGTTTCATCAGACCAGAGGACATTTCTCCAAAAAGTACGATCTTTCTCCCCATGTGCAGTTGCAAACCATGGTTTGGCTTTTTTATGGCGGTTTTGGAGCAGTGGCTTCTTCCTTGCTGAGCGGCCTTTCAGGTTATGTCGATTTACGACTCGTTTTACTGTGGATATAGATACTTTTGTAAATGTTTCCTCCAGCATCTTCACAAGGTCCTTTGTTGTTGTTCTGGAATTGATTTGCACTTTTCGCACCAAAGTACGTTAATCTCTAGGAGACAGAACGCGTCTCCTTCCTGAGCGGTATGACGGCTGCGTGGTCCCATGGTGTTTATACTTGCGTACTATTGTTTGTACAGATGAACGTGGTACCTTCAGGAGTTTGGAAATTGCTCCCAAGGATGAACCAGACTTGTGGAGGTCTACAATTATTTTTCTGAGGTCTTGGCGGATTTCTTTTGATTTTCCCATGATGTCAAGCAAAGAGGCACTGAGTTTGAAGGTAGGCCTTGAAATACATCCACAGGTACTCCTCCAATTGATTCATATGATGTCAATTAGCCTATCAGAAGCTTCTAAAGCCATGACATCATTTTCTGGAATTTTCCAAGCTATTTAAAGGCACCGTCAACTTAATGTATATAAACTTCTGACCCACTGGAATTGTGATACAGTGAATTATAAGTGAAAAAATCTCTGTAAACAATTGTTTGAAAAATTACTTGTGTCATGCACAAAGTAGATGTCCTAACCGACTTGCCAAAACTATAGTTTGTTAACAAGAAATTTGTGGAGTGGTTGAAAAATGAGTTTTAATGACTCCAACCTAAGTGAATGTAAACCTCCGACTTCAACTGTACATCCAGGTCCAATTGTTATTATTTTTGTATTTTACCCCCTTTTTGGATCTTGTCTCATCGCTGCAACTCCCCAACGGGCTCGGGAGGCAAAGGTCGAGTCATGTGTCCTCCGAAACATGACCCGCCAAACCGCACTTCTTAACAGCCACCCGCACCCATGTGTCGGAGGAAACACCGTTCAACTGACGACCAAGGAGTTGCTAGAGTGCGATGAGCCAAGTAAAGCCCCCCCTGGCGAAACCCTCCCCTAACCCGGACAACGCTGGGCCCATTGTGCGCCGCCCTATGGGACACCAGATCACGGTCGGTTGTGATACAGCCCGGGATCAAACCCAGGTCTGTAGTGATGCCTCTAGCACTGCGATGCAGTGCCTTAGACCGCTGCACCACTCGGGGGGCCCCATCCAGGTCTATTTTTACTGACACCTAAGTCAAAACAATATCTATACTGAACAAAAATATAAACACAACATGCAACAATTTCAACGATTTTACTGAGTTACAGTTTATATAAGGAAATAAGTCGATTTAAATAAATAAATTAGGCCCTAATCTATGGATTTCACATGACTGGGAGGGCATAGGCCCACCTACTGGGGAGCCAGGTCCGGCCATTCAGAATGAGTTTTTCCCCACAAACTGGCTTTATTACAGACAGAAATACTCCTCAGTTTCATCAGCTGTCCAGGGGGCTAGTCTCAGACGATCCCGCAGGTGAAGAAGTCGGATGTGGAATTCCTGGGCTGGCGTGGTTACACGTGGTCTGCGGTTGTGAGGCCGGTTGGACTTACTGCCAAATTCTCTAAAATGATGTTGGAGGTGGCATATGGTAGAGAAATGAACATTCAAATCTCTGGCAACAGCTCTGGTGGACATTCATGCAGTCAGCATGCCAATTGCACACTCCCTCAAAACTTGAGACTTCTGTGGCATTGTGTTGTGTGACAAAACTGCACATTTTAGAGTGGCCTTTTAATGGCCCCTGCACAAGGTGCACCTGTGTAATGATCGTGCTGTTTAATCAGCTTCTTGATATGTCAAATCTATCAGGTGGATGGATTATCTTGGCAAAAGAGAAATGCTCACTAACAGGGATGTAAACACATTTGTGCACACAATTTGAGAGAAGTAAGCTTTTTGTGCACATGGAACATTTCTGGGATCTTTTATTTCAGCTTATAAAACATGGGATCAACACTTTACATGTTGCGTTTATATTTTTGTTCAGTATAAAGTCTGCATCTGCGGTCTTCTGAGTATAGAGGGAATTGCTCCTAACCGTCCATTCTAGATTCTGGCCATGCCGACCTCTTGGGATCTGCTGTCCAGTGAAATGTGACTGTGTGTACGACAAGGGCCACCCCTCTTCGCAAGAGCAAACACTGAGGCGGTATTTTAAGCCTCTGGGAACTCGGGGGCTGGACATTGTGTGTCTGAACTCTCAGTGACAGGCCTGGCCTGTACACATTCACCCACCCTCGGGCTCTCTGTCCACTGTTCACTTTGAATCTAACCAGTAGCCTGCTGTAGGTACTGTACCTATTCCCAGACTCAACATTTGGCTCGATTCCAATGCAGATTGTGTGAAATTAACTTTGGTCAGATTCTGTGTCCTGTTCTCATACACACTACCCTCCTTCTAAAAGCAGAGTTAACCAGAGTTCACCAACTGACAAGCCCCTACTAGTCCCAGCGTCGACGTCACTCACTATCCCAATAACAGGTTATTAAGTATCATGAACACCTGCTTTTTCACCCACTGAAGTGTATTAGCACAATTCAAATATCTGCCTTGGTGTTAACTCTCTTTATAATCTTCTCTCTCTCTTTTACCTAATCTCCTGAGTAATGGTAGTTGCTGGTAATCTGATTGAAGATTAGGTTAGAAAACAAATCCGACACATTTTGCGCTTGCCGTATGCTGCAGCTCGTGGTTGTGTAATATTAGGACACTAGGAAAGAAGACAGATCTAACACAATATTGTTATGTCATGTATTATTTTATTATTACTTACCTTTTTATTTCATTATTTGATCATATTTGTTTATAAAAAGCTTAAATGCAACAAGCTAACTCAGTTGAGCCAACAATGAACTAAGTCTATATATTGGGCTTTTACAGTGGCTGCAATGTAGTACAGTACTGCTCTTTGCTGTATATAGTGAGTTGTTCCCCGCGGCGAAGACATGGATGTCGATTAAGGCAGCCCTCCGCACCTCTCTGATTCAGAGGGGTTGTGTTAAATGCGGAAGACACATTTCAATTGAATGCATTCAGTTGTACAACTGACTAGATATCCCCCTTTCCCTTTCTCTTTACCGTCAGCATTGCAGAGTGTAACCGAAACCTATGGAGGGCACTGAAACACAAGCACTGTCTTGAGTCACAACCACCTGTGGCACAAATATTGTCCTTTTGAATAAAGCATGTGGATAATGTTGTATTGCCTAAAATTCACTCAAATAAGACTGTATTTATAGCAAGTCTAATGTCTTTGTTTCTTTATAACAAGAGGAAGTCACCAACCGAAGTGGTTGTGCTGTTACAACTAGTCACAGGAAGTAAAAGTGAAATTGTGTAATTTTGATAGCACCAGCACCCTGTCAAGTAGATCACACATTTCTCCTCTCTTCCCGTCATGATGTTTATTGACGGGAAATTGTGAGATGTCAAAGTATTTTAAATGTACCTCTTGCACAACTATTGAGATGATGCTAAAGAAATACGCTATGGCAAAAATTATCAAGGGTTCGATTAAAACAGAATACACAATACACTCTCACTCGATCTAACCCCCTGCAAACTGAGCAATAGTTTACACACTTAGTGATTCTTTTCAGGTTTTTGTTTTCTTTCTCTATCAGGTATTTATCTTACATTTACAGTGTATTTACCAATATCCATTTTGCTTTACTTTGCATAGTGCAACATTATTTCTGTGCCTCTAATCATAGGCCTAGGCCAGAATCCCACAGGTCACGCTGCGTAATGCAACCTTGAACTCAACACACGTAGAACACAGTTGAAATGGGTCAGACCGACTAACATACCGGTACTCACCAAGGTGCAATCTCTTGCCCAGTCAGAATCAACCTGTAGGTATATCTACTGATCTTGTCCTCAAATTTTTGTTGATAGAACAATCCACTGGTTGGTTCGTTTTGTAGGTCAACTATGCAGTTCACTTCTACCCAGGCAGACACCACTGCTAGAGTAAATGGCAGCGGACCATTCTGTCAAGTTGAAGCCCTCACACCTCTCTCTCACTCTCTCTCAATTCTGTCCTTCCTTACCTCTTTACTTTCAACCTGTATTTTTTATTTCCTTTATTTATTTTGTTCGTACTCTCCCCGTCGGTTTAGCAGTTCTAAAGGCTGCTGGTGCCCTGCGGTATGAGGAAGTGTGCATGTTGACAGTGTGTACAATACACGCCTCGGTTAGTAGAAGCAGACTTTACACTTTAACCCAGGCCCAAGGGAATTTCCTCTTTCAATATGAGTTGTGACTACTGCACATGCATCTGTATACATCATACATAGACAGGTGTGTATCATGTATCACCAATCTCTCAAGTTCACTCCTTATCCTCCCTTCGCAGGTTATCGTCGACAACCAAGTAATGCTGCTGAAAGTTGCTATCCCTTTCTCTAACCAAATCATTTCTGACACACTTTTGCCTATCCATTTGAAACACAGCACTCTACTTTATGGGAAGTTATGTCTGCCAGCTAAATAGGGTTGTGAAATGGACTACAACATGAATGCGCAACGTCCTTCATGAACATTTATGTCAGTGGTAAGCTACAGGAAGTAGCTGTAGATGAACTAAACTGCATACTGGTTCTCCTCTATGTGAGAGTGCGTTACGATTTGTTATCTCAGTCATCTACATGTTGTTGTTGTGTCCCTCCTACTGTATATGACAAGATCAATGTCCACCAACTCCCAAGAAGCACTTTCCTGGCACCAATCTAGCACAAAGGGGTGGTGGGGAGGAGGAGAGGGGCTCTACAATATTGGTCTGTGACCAGCTGCAAACTGGCCCTAAGTACTCCAAGTAAAGTATGCTTCACTATGCATAAACAATGCATAAACAATGCATCCTTTCCGCCCTAGTGTCTTCATATTACATAACACGTGCCAACATCGACTAAGCATCTCAGCTAAGCACATCTCTTAACATTCAGCTGTTGTATGTTGGAATGACACATGACAATTCTGATAGAGCATCAAACGTGTGTGTGTGTGTGTGTGCAATAACTTTACTGTATATTAATAATAAAATAAAAATAAAAATCATAATTGATTGCATTTATATAGCGCTATTCAAGATGCTCAAAGCACTGTAAGGGGGAAACACCTCATTCACCCAATGTTTGCCACCTTAGGGTGATGCACGGCAACAATTTGTGCCAGAAATCTCACCACACATCAGCTGTGTGGTGAGGGGGGGGGCTCTGAAAATAAATGTAGTCCTTCTTTGTGGCATTTTGCAAAGGCTCGATGTGATACTGATCGCACTATATGTTTTTTGTGCGTGTCGATATGGTTTACCTTGTTCGATAGAGCCATTGGACGTCTTTAAACTATGTTCTATCGGCAGATTCATTGCTAAATATACATGCTGACACATTTTTTCCAGTCTCTGAAAGACTACAACTCGTGTGGGGCGGTGCTTCGTGCTCTGGCCCCGTCCCTCCCCAAAGGCAGGCTTTTTTAAAAGGGAGGCGGACACTAACAACACAATCCTTTGGGCAAAACTGAAAGAACTGACCAGACCGCAATGGCTTCAAGTGATTCCTCTCATCAACATGAATTTGAGCATTTTTGGATGTTCTATTAGCTACATGGTGACATTCAACCATACATGTTTCAACTGGAATATAGCGAAGATAGGATTCCAAACAGATGTAAATAACAATTATTGGCTTACTAGCTAACAGTGAGGAGAAACAATAATACAACAATTTACAGTTGTGAATCTGAAACTGATAAGCTGGTTTTACTATAAAAATATTTGCCTAAGCATGCCTGATAGACATGGCTGTAGCTAGATAGTCTGCCTACCTACACTATATAAACAAAAGTATGTGGACACCTCTTCAAATTAGTAGATTTGGCTATTTCAGCCACACCCGTTGATGACAGGTATATAAAATCGAGCACATAGTCATGCAATCTCCATAGACAAACATTGGCAGTAGAATGGCCTTACTGAAGAGCTCAGAGACTTTCAACGTGGCACCGTCATAAGATGTCACATTTCCAAGTCAGTTCATCAAATGTCTGCCCCGGTGAACTGTAAGTGCTGTTATTGTGAAGTGGAAACATATAGGTGCAACCACGGCTCAGCCGCAAAGTGGTAGGGCACACAAGCTCACAGAACGAGCCCGCTGAGTGCTAAAGCGTGTAAAAATCGTCTTTCTTAGGTTGCAACACTCATTACCGAGTTCCAAACTGCCTCTGGAAGCAACGTCAGCACAATAACTGTTCGTCGGGAGCGTTATGAAATGGGTTTACATGGCCGAGCAGCCGCACACAAGCCTAAGATCACCATGCGCAATGCCAAGCGTCGGCTGGAGAGGTGTAAAGCTCGCCGTCATTGCTCTGGAGCAGTGGGAAACGCGTTCTCTGGAGTGATGAATCATGCTTCATCATCTGGCAGTCCGACGGATGAATCTGGGTTTGGCGGATGCCAGGAGAACGCTACCTGCTCCAATACATAGTGCCAACTGTAAAGTTTGGTGGAGGAGGAATAATGGTCTGGGGCTGTCTTTCATGGTTCGGGCTAGGCCCCTTAGTTCCAGTGAAGGGAAATCTTAATGCTACAATTACATTCTAGAGGATTCTGTGCTTCCAACATTGTGGCAACAGTTTGGGGAAGGCGCTTTCCTGTTTCAGCATGACAATGCCCCTGTGCACAAAGCGAGTTCCATACAGAAAGGTTTGTCGAGATCGGTGTGGAGGAACTTGACTGGCCTGCACAGAGCCCTGACCTCAACCCCATCGAACACCTTTGGGATGAATTGGAACGCTGACTGCGAGCCAGGCCTAATCGTCTAACATCAGTGCCCAACCTCACTAATGCTCTTGTGGCTGAATGGAAGCAAGTACCCTCAGCAATGTTCCAACATCTAGTGGAAAGCCTTCCCAGAAGAGTGGAGGCTGTTATACATTTTGCTATCTTAGCCATCAGCTTGTAAATATTTTTTGCCAACTTACCTTCACCTTGTGCAGAGCTAGGAGTTGGAAGCACATGCTGGTACCACCTACAGCAAAACTCACAACAATACACGATTTAACCATCCCACTAATTGTATCGATCTCTATTAGACTGGCTAGCTTAGCACACCTAACATGGACATTTCAATATTGTCAGCTTGCTGTTAGCTAGGGTCACTAAATTGGCAGCAAGATTGCTAGCCAGCTGAGAACCAACTAACCAACCATAGACGATTTATACAAATGTAGCATTGCTACAAACACATAAACAGAGAGTGAGTTAGCTATAGTGGCAATTCTATTTTTAGTAACGGGGTGTTTTCCATACAAGGGTGGAATAGATGGCTACCAGATTGAGCTACTCTTATTTACTAATGTTAGCTAGCTTACGTTAGCTAACGTTAGTCAAAGATAGAATGAACAAACAAACATGTTTACTCTGCTGAAGGTACCAGTCTAGCAGTCACTACCATGGCATAGTGGAACTTGATTGACAGTGTGTATCCAAAAGATAGCTAGCTAGCTATATGATTTAGCTGATGGCTTTCAGAACTCAATACAGGACTGTAACGTTAGCTAGCTAGCTAACTTACCTAGTCCAGCTAGGTTAGCATGCTAGCTGACGTTACCTCTAATTGAGAATCTTACGTTTTTTTGTATCTGCCTTCGCTATGAATGCTGGACTTTGTGGTTCACTATGAGCAGCCAAATGCACAGGTCGAAACTTCCAGATTCTACCAGTGAAATGAAAATACGCTCGTTCTAGCTTATAAATAATGTTGATGTTTATGACAAAAGCATAATGTTGTTAATATAGTACTGACTATATGTTGTGGCAGAGCCAGGGTGAAATTTCCCTTTTAAGATAGCTAAGTGACACAACCGCATCACAGTTATAGTAAGTACATTCTTAAGACTGAGATGTCTTTATTTAAGAGTGTAGACTCTTTGAAGAGGTAGGGTTTCAGAAATATTTGGAAGATGGGCAGGGACTACACTATCCTGACATTAGGGGGAAGCTCGTTCCACCATTGGGGTGCCAGGACAGAGAAGAGTTTTGACTGGGCTGAGCGGGAGCTGACCACCCATAGGGGTGAGAGGGCAAAGAGACCAGAGGTGGCAGAATAGAATGCTCGGGTTGGGGTGTAGGGATTGAGCATAGCCTGGATGTAGGGCGGGGCAGTTCCCCTTGCGGCTCCATAGACAATCACCAGGGTCTTGAAGTGGATGCAAGCTGGAAGCCAGTGGAAAGTCCGGAGGAGCGGGGTGACATGGGAGAACCTGGGGGGGTTGAACACCAGGCGGGCTGCAGCGTTCTGGATAAGTTGAAGGGGTTTGATGGCACAAGCTGGGAGCCCAGCCAACAGAGAGTTGCAGTGGTCCAGACAAGAGATGACAAGTGCCTGGATTAAGACCTGCACCGCTTCCTGTGGGAGGAAAGGTTGTACTCTACAGATGTTGTAGAGCATGAACCTGCAGGAGCAAGTCACTGCTTTGACGTTTGCAGAGAATGACAGACTGTTGTCCAGGGCCACGCCAAGGTTCTTTACACTTTGGGAGGGGGACACCGTGGAGATGTCAATTGTGATGGAGAGGTCTTGGAGCGCGTAGGTCTTCCCTGGGAGGAAGAGCAGCTCCATCTTGTCAAGGTTGAGCTTGAGGTTGTGGGCCAACATCCATGCTGAGATGTCCCCCAGATACGCAGAGATGCCTATTGCCACCTGGGTGTCAGAAGGGGGGAACGAGAAAAGTAGTTGAGTGTCATCCGCATAGCAATGATAGGAGAGACCATGTGAGGATATCATTTACATTTTACATTTTAGTCATTTAGCAGACGCTCTTAACCAGAGCGACTTACAGGAGCAATTAGGGTTAAGTGCCTTGCTCAAGGGCACATTAACGTCATTTAGCAGACGCTCTTAGCCAGAGCGACTCACAAATTGGTGCGTTCACCCTATAGCCAGTGGGATAACCACTTTACAATTTGGGGGGGGGGGGGGGGGGGTTAGAAGGAATACTTTATCCTATCCCAGGTATTCCTTAAAGAGGTGGGGTTTCAAATGTCTCCGGAAGGTGGTGAGTGACTCCGCTGTCCTGGCGTCGTGAGGAAGCTTGTTCCACCATTGGGGTGCCAGAGCAGCGAACAGTTTTGACTGGGCTGAGCGGGAGCTGTGCTTCCGCAGAGGAAGGGGAGCCAGCAGGCCAGAGGTGGATGAACGCAATGTCCTCGTTTGGGTGTAGGGACTGATCAGAGCCTGAAGGTACAGAGGTGCCGTTCCCCTCACTGCTCCATAGGCAAGCACCATGGTCTTGTAGCGGATGCGAGCTTCAACTGGAAGCCAGTGGAGTGTGCGGAGGAGGGGGGTGACGTGAGAGAACTTGGGAAGGTTGAACACCAGACGGGCTGCGGCATTCTGGATGAGTTGTAGGGGTTTAATGGCACAGGCAGGGAGCCCAGCCAACAGCGAGTTGCAGTAGTCCAGACGGGAGATGACAAGTGCCTGGACCAGGACCTGCGCCGCTTCCTGTGTAAGGCAGGGTCGCACTCTCCGAATGTTGTAGAGCATGAACCTGCAGGAGCGGGTCACCGCCTTGATGTTGGCGGAGAACGACAGGGTGTTGTCCAGGGTCACGCCTAGGCTCTTCGCACTCTGGGAGGAGGACACAGCGGAGTTGTCAACCGTGATGGCGAGATCATGGAACGGGCAGTCCTTCCCCGGGAGGAAGAGCAGCTCCGTCTTGCCAGGGTTCAGCTTGAGGTGGTGATCCGTCATCCATACTGATATGTCTGCCAGACATGCAGAGATGCGATTCGCCACCTGGTTATCAGAAGGGGGAAAGGAGAAGATTAGTTGTGTATCGTCAGCGTAGCAATGATAGGAGAGACCATGTGAGGATATGACAGAGCCAAGTGACTTGGTGTATAGGGAGAAAAGGAGAGGGCCCAGAACCGATCCCTGGGGGACACCAGTGGTGAGAGCACGTGGTGCGGAGACAGCTTCCCGCCACGCCACTTGGTAGGAGCGACCGGTCAGGTAGGACGCAATCCAGGAGTGAGCCGCGCCGGAGATGCCCATCTCGGAGAGGGTGGAGAGGAGGATCTGATGGTTCACAGTATCAAAGGCAGCAGACAGGTCTAGAAGGACAAGAGCAGAGGAGAGAGAGTTAGCTTTAGCAGTGCGGAGAGTCTCCGTGACACAGAGAAGAGCAGTCTCAGTTGAATGACCAGTCCTGAAACCTGATTGGTTTGGATCAAGAAGGTCATTCTGAGAGAGATAGCAAGAGAGTTGGCTAAAGACGGCACGCTCAATAGTTTTGGAAAGAAAAGAAAGAAGGGATACTGGTCTGTAGTTGTTGACATCAGTGGGGTCGAGTGTTGGTTTTTTGAGGAGGGGAGCAACTCTCGCTCTCTTGAAGACGGAAGGGACATGGCCAGCGGTCAAGGATGAGTTGATCAGCGAGGTGAGGTAGGGGAGAAGGTCACCGGAGATGGTCTGGAGAAGGGAGGAGGGGATGGGGTCAAGCGGGCAGGTTGTTGGGCGGCCTGCAGTCACAAGTCGCAGGATTTTATCTGGAGAGAGAGGGGAGAAAGAAGTCAAAGCATAGGGTAGGGCAGTGTGAGCAGGACCAGCAGTGTTATTAGACTTAACAAACGAGGATCGGATGTCGTCAACCTTCTTTTCAAAGTGGTTGACGAAGTCATCCACAGAGAGAGAGGAGGGGGGGGGGGGGGGAGGAGGATTCAGGAGGGAGGAAAATGTGGCAAAGAGCTTCCTAGGGTTAGAGGCAGATGCTTGGAATTTAGAGTGGTAGAAGGTGGCCTTAGCAGCAGAAACAGATGAAGAAAATGTAGAGAGGAGGGAGTGAAAAGATGCCAGGTCGGTAGGGAGTTTAGTTTTCTTCCATTTCCTCTCCGCTGCCCGGAGCTCTGTTCTGTGAGCTCGCAGTGAGTCATCAAGCCACGGAGCTGGGGGGGAGGACCGAGCCGGCCGGGAGGATAGGGGACACAGAGAGTCAAAGGATGCAGAAAGGGAGGAGAGGAGGGTTGAGGAGGCAGAATCAGGAGATTGGAGGGAGAAGGATTGAGCAGAGGGAAGAGATGATAGGATGGAAGAGGAGAGAGTAGTGGGAGAGAGAGAGCGAAGGTTGCGGCGGCGCATTACCATCTGTGTAGGGGCAGAGTGAGTAGTGTGGGAGGAGAGCGAGAGAGAAAAGGAAACAAAGTAGTGGTCGGAGACTTGGAGGGGAGTTGCAGTGAGATTAGTAGAGGAGCAGCATCTAGTGAAGATGAGGTCAAGCGTATTGCCTGCCTTGTGAGTAGGGGGGGACGGTGAGAGGGTGAGGTCAAAAGAGGAGAGGAGTGGAAAGAAGGAGGCAGAGAGAAATGAGTCAAACGTGGACATAGGGAGGTTGAAATCCCCCAAAACTGTGAGGGGTGAGCCATCCTCAGGAAAGGAACTTATCAAGGCGTCAAGCTCGTTGATGAACTCTCCAAGGGAACCTGGAGGGCGATAGATGACAAGGATATTAAGCTTAAATGGGTTAGTGACTGTGACAGCATGGAATTCAAATGAGGAGATAGACAGATGGGTTAGGGGAAAAATTGAGAATGTCCACTTGGGAGAGATGAGGATTCCTGTACCACCACCCCTCTGACCAGATGCTCTCGGGGTATGCGAGAACACATGGTCAGACGAGGAGAGAGCAGTAGGAGTAGCCGTGTTTTCAGTGGTGATCCATGTTTCCGTCAGCGCCAGGAAGTCGAGGGACTGGAGGTTGGCATAGGCTGGGATGAAGTCAGCTTTGTTGGCAGCAGAACGGCAGTTCCAGAGGCTGCCTGCGACCTGGAACTCCAGGTGAGGGGTGCGAGCAGGGACCACCAGGTTGGAGAGGCAGCAGCCGCGCGGTGTTGTGCGTTGTTTGTGTAGCCTGTGCAGAGAGGAGAGAACAGGGATAGGCAGAGGCATAGTTGACAGGCTGTAGCAAATGGCTACAAAAATGCAGAGGAGATCGGAATGAAATGAGCTAAGCATCTGGGAGAGGAGAGAGGGGGGCCTCCCTCACCAAAAACTTCTACCTCAGAAACTAAAATTGTTTCACTGAACAGTTGTTCAATGTTTAAAGGAATAAACTCAAACCCACTTTATTCAGCTAGCCAACTATGACACCATAGCTGACTAGCATGCTAGCATCCAATAACACACAGTTTAACACACAGTTAAGCACCAATACTCACAACAAACCACCAATAGTGTGTTAACTAGCTAACCAGCATGCCAGCATCCAGTAACACACAGCCAAGCACAAACACTTGGTCACAGCAAACCACCAATAGTGTGATAACACACTAAACAGATCATTCGTGTCTGTGTCAAGTTCCTTTCATGACGCAGCAATGATTCAACATTGGCTAGCTAGGACAAGTATATTGTAATTAGCTACTACCGCACCGTTCGCTGGTCGTGCTGGGTAGCTAGCAATGGCCACTGTGTTGGCTTTGTTTGAAGAACGGCTAGCTAGCTAGCTTCGTGCTACACCCGGCACACAATGGCTACTGTGTTGACTCTGACTCTGTTCGAAAAAACGGCTAATTAGCTCGCTTCGTGCTACAGCCGGCACGGCGGAAGACACTGCCAAGACACAGTAGCTACCCACGATACCTAGCTATGACGCCGTAGCTAACTAGCAAGCTAGCATCCATTAACACACAATTAGCACCAATACTTGGTTACAACAAACTGCCAAGAGTGTGTTAGCACACTAGCACACTAAACAGATGATATGAGGGAGCTGAGTGACTTGGTGGATAGAGAAAAGAGGAGAGGGCCTAGAACCGAGCCCTGGGGGACACCAGCAGTGAAACCATGTGGTGCAGAAACAGATCCTTTCCACGTCACCTGGTAGGAGCGACCTGCCAGGTAGGATGCAATCCAAGAGTGTGCAGAGCTCTTAGATGCCCAGCCCTGAGAGGGTGGAGAGGAGGATCTGATGGTTCACGGTGTCGAAGGCAGTGGATAGATCTAGGAGGATGAGAACAGAAGAGAGAGTCAGCTTTGGCAGAGCGGAGAGCCTTCGTGACAGAGGATTCTCAGTTGAGTGAGCCGTCTTGAAGCCTGACTGGTTAAGGTCAAGAAGATCTTTCTGAGAGAGCTAACGAGAGTTGGTCTTAGACAGTACGCTCAAGTGTTTTGGAAAGAAAAGAGAAAGAAGGAATAGCGGTCTGTAGTTCTTGACGTCAGAGGGGTTGTCATTAACCTTTTTTTCAGTGGTTGACAAAGTCGTCCGCAGAGAGAGAGGGGGGAGGGGGTAGAGGATTAAGGAGTAGGTGGATTAGAGTTAGATGCAAAAGCTTGACATTCAGAGTGATAGAAAGCGGGTTTAACAGCGGATACAGACAAAGAGAAGGTAGAGAAGAGGGAGTGGAAGGATGATGGGTCCTCCGGAAGTTCAGTTTTCCAACATTTTCGCTCAGTTGCCCACAGCCTTGTTCTGTGAGCTCGCAGTGAGTCACTCAGCCACGGAGCGGGAAGGGAGGGTCGAGCTGGCCAGGAGGAAAGGGGACAGTGAGAGTCAAAGGATGCAGAGAGGAAGGAGAGTAGGATCGAAGAGTCAGGAGACAGGAGGGACAGGATTTAGCAGAAAAGAGAGATGATAGGATAGGAGAGAGTAGTGGGAGAAAGAGAGCGAAGATTGCACCTACTGGAGAGTTCTGATTTGTCTACACCTGTGACAGTCGCTGCCGTTTAAGATGGAGGACAAAACATTTTTTCACAAGCATTGTCTTATTTCTATTCGAGCAAATTTGATGACTGTCATTCATATTCTATTCCCCCAGGTCAATGTAACATCAATAAGTTTAGGCTACTACATGATACTCAAATATCCATCATGAGGTTGCTACAACCTAGTCTACGAATGAAAGTTTACAACGTAGGTGCACACAGGTCGAGAGAAAATGTTGAGGTGACAGACAGTGACACATGGACAGACAGTGACACATTCAATACCGCTTTGCGCACTCTTGCCTGCATCTAGCTGATATAGGGTGTAATCATTAGTCCAACAGTTGCAAACGGAAGTTTCTATTGGACAAATTTGGGTACGTTTATCCCCGTTTCGTTCCGTTTGCTTCTGTTTAAGAAACTTTTTTCAACAGAATCGGCAGAATGAATACACCCCTGATCACACGTAAACACTGTTCACTTTCATAGCAGCCACGTTGTATTCCTTCTCGCATCTGCACATTCTCCTCCTCTCACCCTTTCCCTTCACTTGTGGACTTCAATGCACAACACATCAGCTGTATGTAACCAGACGAAAAAACCATTCCAAGCCAAACCATATCATAACCGCTACACACAGCCTACATCTTTGTCAACAATATTAGCTAAAGTAACATCATAGTCAATATAGCTAATAGAACTAACACATTAGTAAACCCGCTACAATCATGCAGTACAGTATACAGTAAGTAAGCAGTTTAGCAGTTACACCGACGGGCCCTGGTGGCAATAAATGAGTAAAATCAAAAGCTTACCTTGACTTGGAAGAGTTCCAGTATTGTGTTGGATAGTCATAGCCAGCTAGCTAACATAGCATCCCTCTGTTTGAGCCGGGTGTTTGAGCAGGTTAAACTAGCTAGCTGCATTTGCTAGCTAAGTAAGTGAAAGTGAAAAAAAAGACGAAATATCTCTCTCTCTCTTGCTTCTCCTTAATTTTAAATTAATTTGTTAAAAACTGTTAAACTATTGTCTTTCTCTGTCTTTGAGTCAACTACTCACCATGATGCAAGAGCTCTGATAGGTTGGAGGACGTCCTCCGGAAGTCATAATTACTGTGTAAGTCTACGGAAGGCGGTGAGAACCATGAGCCTCCTAGGTTTTGTATTGAAGTCAATGTACCCAGAGGAGGACGGAAGCTAGCTGTCCTCCGGCTACACCATGGTGCAACCCTACAGAGTGCTGTTGAGGCTACTGTAGACCTTAATTGCAAAACAGTGTGTTTTAATCAATTATTTGTTGACGTGAATATATTTAGTATAGTTTTATCTAAAAATGATAACTTCTTAAATGTTTCAACGTTTAAATTTTTATGAAATTCACTGAGGAGGATGGTCCCCCACTTCCTCCTATGAGGAGCCTCCACTGGTCTACACCTATTCAGCATCAATCACACCCTCTTAAGCCTTAGCCCCACCCATCTCTTTAAGGATTCACATGTGAAGCCATGTGCTAAACATAGTGAATAAGGTAGTGCAGTGCTCATTTTAGCATGACATGCCAGCAACAAACGCCGAACCTACACATCCAAGTATAACTGACCAAATTATGAAAGACAAGCATTGTAATTCTGAATTCCGTAAAGTGAATGTGGAAGAGGTGAAACAATCATTGTTGTCTTTCAACAATGACAAGCCACCTGGGTCTGACAACATCGATGGAAAATTACTGAGGATGATAGCGGACGATATTGCCACTCCTATTTGCCATCTCTTCAATCTAAGCTTACAAAAAAGTGTGTGCCCTCAGGCGTGGAGGGAAGCTAAAGTCATTCCTCTACCCAAGAATCCTTTACTGGCTCAAATAGCCAAACAATCATCCTGTTACCAACCCTTAGTAAACTTTTGGAAAAAATGGTGTTTGACCAGATACAATGCTATTTTACAGTAAATAAATTAACAACATACTTTCATCACACTTATAGGGAAGGGCATTCAACAAGCACGGCACATACACAAATGACTGATGATTGCCTGAGAGAAATTGATAATAGAAAGATTGTGGGAGCTGTGGGCTTTTGACATTATCGATCATAGTATGTAGCTGGAAAAAACGCATATGTTATGGCTTTGCACCCCCTGATATACTGTGGATTGAGAGTTACCTATCTAACAGAACACAGAGGGTGTTCTTTAATGGTAGCCTCTCCAACTTAATCCAGGTAGAATCAGGCATTCCCCAGGGCAGCTGTCTAGGCCCCTTACTTTTTTCAATCTTTACTAATGATCTGCCTCTGGCTCTGAGTAAAGCCTGTGTGTCTATGTATGCGGATGACTCAACACTATACACGTCAGCTACTACAGCGAGTGACATCCCTGCAACACATAGCAAAGAGCTGCAGTCAGTTTCAGAATGGATAGCAAGAAATAAGTTAGTCCTAAATATTTCAAAAAATAAAAGCATTGTATTTGGGACAGATCATTCAGTAAAACCTAAACCAAATCTTGGTCTGTCCATAATAAAGCACTGCTCTGCCTTCTTAACAAGAATAGCTGTGGTAGAAAGGATTACAGTGCCTTACAAAAGTATTCAGACCCCTTTACTTTTTCCACATTTTGCTACGTTACA
The DNA here is from genome assembly GCF_964263955.1 of Coregonus lavaretus. Lineage (NCBI taxonomy): Eukaryota > Metazoa > Chordata > Actinopteri > Salmoniformes > Salmonidae > Coregonus > Coregonus lavaretus. The sequence continues at coordinate 16,780,714 of NC_140007.1, forward strand.
GCCTTATTCTAAAATTGATTAAATTAATTTTTTTCCTCATCAATCTACACACAATACCCCATAATGACAAAGCGAAAACAGGTTTTTAGAAATGTTTGCAAATTTATAAAAAATCTGAAACAGAAATGCCTTATTTACATAAGTATTCAAACACTTTGCTATGAGACTCAAAATTGAGCTCAGGTGCATCCTGTTTCCAATTATCATACTTGAGATGTTTCTATAATTTGATTGGAGTCCACCTGTGGTAAATTCAATTGATTGGACATGATTTGGAAAGGCACACACCTGTCTATATAAGGTCCCACAGTTGACAGTGCATGTCAGAGAAAAAACCAAGCCATGAGGTCGAAGGAATTGTCCGTAGAGCTCCGAGACAGGATTGTGTTGAGGCACAGTTCTGGGGAAGGGTACCAAAAAATGTCTGCAGCATTGAAGGTCCCCAAGAACATAGTGGCCTCAAACATTCATAAATGGAAGAATTTTGGAACCACCAAAACTCTTTTTAGAGCTGGCCCCCCAGCCAAACTGAGCAATCGGGGGAGAAGGGCCTTGGTCAGGTAGATGACCAAGAACCCGATGTTCACTCTGACAGAGCTCCAGAGTTCCTCTGTGGTGATGGGAGAACCTTCCAGAAGGACAACCATCTCTGCAGCACTCCACCAATCAGGCCTTTATGGTAGAGTGGCCAGACGGAAGCACCTCCTCAGTAAAAGGCAAATGACAGCCTGCCTGGAGTTTGCCAAAAGGCACCTAAAGACTCTCAGACCATGAGAAACAAGATTCTCTGGCCTGATGAAACCAAGATTGAACTCTTTGGCCTGAATGCCAAGCGTCACATCTGGAGGAAACCTGGCACCATCCCTACGATGAAGCATGGTGGTGGCAGCATCATACTGTGAGGATGTTTTTCAGAGGCAGGGACTGGGAGACTAGTCAGGATCGAGGGAAAGATGAACGGAGCAAAGTACAGAGAGATCCTTGATGAAAACCTGCTCCAGAGCGCTCAGGACCTCAGACTGGGGCGAAGCTTCACCTTCATACAAGACAATGACCCTAAGCACACAGCCAAGGCAACGCAGGAGTGGCTTCCGGACAAGTCTCTGAATGTCCTTGAGTGGCCCAGCCAGAGCCCGGACTTGAACCCGATCGAACATCTCCGGAGAGACCTGAAAATAGCTGTGCAGCAACGCTCCCCATCCAACCTGACAGACCTTGAGAGGATCTGCAGAAGAGAATGTGAGACACTGGAGGGAATGCTCATGGTCCTTGTATATCTTTGTAATGAGTGGTTTTCAATGAGGGACATGCTATAATTTTTTCATGTTTTAATAGCCTTTGTTTTTATTGATCTATGCAATATATCAAATGCTTTTGTTCACTTTCTAGCATTCAAAATAATAGATAGATATCTCTAAATCCCCAAAACATGTCTCTACAACTTTAGGACTTTAAACCTGTGACATGATGAGGTTGGACCCAGGAGCAGAGAATAGACCAAACAAGGAAAGTGGTAAAAGTAAATACTTTACTGAGAATAGGTAAAAGCAGGATTACAGTAACGCTGCAAAAACAATACACACTAGGACTAGAGAACTTATTCAGGCCGCAAACACACATGACAAATGAATCAAGCTACTGCAAAGGGAACTCATAATTAGAAAATAGAAAACACCTGAGTGTCATAATAGTCTCTAGGATGGTCTCTGTCGCCCTCTGGTGACAGGTGGAACCATGACAAAACCATGCATAAACAACGTTTTGCAGTATAAAGGACTTGCATTATGTTTTATCATTGAAAAACAGTTAAATATAAACAAAATCAGTGACATTTTTGTTATTTTAAAGTGTTTTTCAAGGTTGCAAAGGCAAGAGATGCAAATGCCACCACAATTCCTCTGGTCCTCTGTAGCTCATTTGGTAGAGCATGGTGTTTGTAACGCCAGGGTAGTGAGTTCGATCCCCGGGACCACCCATATGTAAAAATGTATGCATGCACTTTGGATAAAAGTGTCTGCTAAATGGTATATTATTGTAATTATTATAATTCATGGACAACCCAGTAGTATGAACAGGAGTTAATGACCAAGGACCCCCATCTAGTGGACATGTGTGGCACGTTCTCCAATGGGAAAGGCCACAGTACATGATGCATGGTCTCAGTCTAGCCTAACAATGTGTCTTTCATGGTATTATCTGATAACTGAAGCAAACAGGCCATTAATGTCATTCTAGTTCATCAGTAGATTAGAACAGAATAGAATAGAATTCACATCCTGTTAGAAGAAAATAAACGTTAAAACATAACACATTTTCTTCTCAACTGCAGCATAAATCCATAAAATCCATACAGAGAAAAAAAGCATTCATGAACCCTTAACCTGTTCCATAAATACTGAACAAAAATATAAACGCAACATGTGAAGTGGGTGGACCTGGCTCCCAAGTAGGTGGGCTTATGCCCTCCCAGGCCCACCCATGGCTGTGCCCCTGCCCAGTCATGTGAAATCCATAGATTAGGGCCTAATTCATTCATTTCAATTGACTGATTTCCTTCTATGAACTGTAACTCAGTAAAATCTTAGACCAATGTAAAGGGAAACAGCCACCTCGCTGTAAAAATTAAATATACTGAACAAAAACGCAACATGCAACAATTTCAAAGTGCATCACTCTGATGCCCAGGGTATATCTTTTGCAACATTAATGTTTTGAAACAATCAGAAATGTAGATATACAGTGACATCAACATCTTTACACACACACACACACACACACACCTAGTCCAGGTCCGATAATGCCTCAGACATGTTTGTCTTTTCTACTTATTCAAGGAGATCGAGATTGCTCCTCATAAGCAAGCTTTAATCATACATCCCTCAAAAACTAGTGGCAACAAAATTGCCTAAAAAGCAGTAAATAAGACAAGATTGACTGGTGAAAACACATATAGGACCAGTCATGTCTGTCCTGTCCTTAGGATCTTCATGCCATTCACTCTCCTTTAATTCATCTCAATGGTCTCACTCATCCTGTCACTCATACCGTTCTTATCCTTCAGGCCCTGTTTGAGATAACAGAGATATTTATTTACCACGTCAGTCACTGTGCGTTCTGCAAGTGCCACGAAATCTGGTCACTCCCCCCAAAAAAGGTCAATGTCTAGACTTGGAATTTCACCGCCATCTAATCAACAGCAAATGGTCCTTGTCCTTCATTTGAGCGTTTCGTCATGTTGCTCCGGAAACCGACCAATACGTTTCGTTTTGAACTTCATGCTAAACAAACATATCAACAGTCAGACTGTCGGAAAAACAAACAAATACGTTCAAATAAGATGCCCCCCAAGAATTCCTACAGTATGTTCCTATTCAGGACATTCAGTGGTTTTGCCCTGTCACACTATACAAAGATGATTAGGGGCTCCAATCAATCCGCAAAATGGAAGTTCAGCTTTACAGCATGATTTAAATTTAAAGGCAATATTTCCGCTTTAGCAGAGACTGCATTCACGGTAAATGATGCATATGTCGGCTCAATCAGAAATTACCTTAAAATGTATATAGCGGAATCTGTAACACTTAAGCTTTACAGATTGAATAGAGCTCTTGGTCTGTTGTTTTGGATGGCCAGCTTTTCCCACTGTCCTGGCTCAATTAGAAAGCTGTTGACAAAAACTCCCATTACAACAAGCACAGCTGTGTGACCCAGCAGGTGCGTTTATCAGGACCAGGTGGGTCCATGTTGTTCAAATCCAATTTCAGACTCATGTTTTATTGTGCCTGTGTGGATTCAAGTAAGCATTATGCATATGGGTAAAATTGAATTCCTCTGTGAAATAGTACCATCCTATAGGAAAAAGAATGGTTTGTAGCATGTAAGCCTTTTTCCTTGAAGTCAGTAGAAGGATATATCCCATCCCTCCCTAGTGTTTTCCCAAATTGGAGGCCAGCCCTTTTTTGTGTGAATTTAATATGTATTGAGAGTTTGCAGTGACTTATCATTTAGAAATTGTGAACCTTTTTACTTTGCATGATTTACTTTGGTTTGCTGTGTTTCTCTTCCTTGTTTTCTTAATTGATTTATTGTAGACTGCTGATGAGAATTGATCAACTAACGAGCAACCTGAGCTCCTTAAAATGGAGCTTCCAGTTTATTCTCGGTTTGCTGCTGGAGGGACAACACCAATGCAGAATCGCTGCCGATGACCTGCAGCCAGAGGGGGACCAAACGTGTGAGTGTGGTCAAATACTTGTGTTCAGAATGGCTCCCTGCTCATGCATATTTTCCTCTCCCATCTCTTTCATCTGCATTGGACCGGCTCATGGTCTGGGTGCCATACACGCTTGATGACAACGGACGACGCAGAACGACTGAAAACCAACTACTGACCAACCAACCAACCAGCCAATGGAGCGACCGTCGAGTGGTGGCAGCAGCCATCTTGATGACCCTCCAGCAGCACGGACAGTATTCTCCGGGACTGCGTTTGTTGTGCATGAGAATGGGGTTTTTGAACGTGTCCTCCCCAAGAATTTCCAGATAAATAAAATGTTTTTACCTTTACAGCCTGAGATCTCAGAACTTGCATATTGACAAATACATCACTAAGACATTGGACATTCCTTTTACGTGCACATCTTACAATAGGTTAAATATACAGTGATATGTCTAACCAGTGATGTCAAAACAATACTTCATTATATTGAAAATAAATATGTTATAAACACAAGACAAAAGGCTTTATGAGATAACTGATGTGTAGTACAGGAGCAGCACAGACACCAGACACAGGATTTGTTGTACTTAAACGTGCCTACTGACTTTGAGGATTCTAACAGCTGGTCCCAAATCGCTCCCTAGCCCTTTCCATTGGCTCTGACCCATAGATGTTGGCAGATCTAAGCAGTCTGGATAGGTAAAAGCAGTGTAGTGGTGGAGCTTCCACTATCTTTCTTCCACCTTAGATACTTTTGGTCATGTAGTGTATGTGGACACCTGCTCGCCGAACATCTCATTCCAAAATCATGGGCATTAAAATGGAGTTGGTCCCCCCTTTGTGGCTATAACAGCCTCCACTCTTCTAGGAAGGCTTTCCACTAGATGTTGGAACATTGCTGCAGGGACTTGCTTCCATTCAGCCACAAGCGCATTAGTGAGGTCGGGCACTGATGTTGGGGGATTAGGCCTGGCTATCAGTCGGCGTTCCAATTCATCCCAAAGGTGTTTGTTGGGGTTGAGGTCAGGGCTCTGTGCAGGCCAGTCAAGTTCTTCCACACCATTTCTGTATGGACCTGGCTTTGTGCATGGGGCATTGTCATGCTGAAACAGGAAAGGGCCTTCCCCAAACTGTTGCCACAAAGTTGGAAGCACAGAATCGTCTAGAATGTCATTGGATGCTGTAGCGTTAAGATTTCCCTTCACTGGAACTAAGGGGCCTAGCCTGAACCATGAAAAACAGCCCCAGACCAAACTTTACAGTTGGCACTATGCATTCGGGGAGGTAGTGTTCTCCTGGGATCCGCCAAACCCAGATTCGTCGGTCGGACTGCCAGATGGTGAAGCGTGATTTATCACTTCTGAGAACGCGTTTCCACTGCTCCAGAGTCCAATGGCGGCGAGCTTAACACCACTCCAGCCGATGCCTGATATAGCCGAATCCACTGATTTCAAGGGGTGTCCACATACTTTTGTATGTAAACATCAAATGGTTAGGACTAAGGGAGAGGGGTGGGAGCAAATTATCTGGCAGGCAGGACCCATGGCCATTGGGACTGTGTGTGCACTGTGCAGCTGGTCTGCAGGTTGATAACTGAGGTGAGGCTGAGATTCTGGCAGGAAGGGGAGAGCGGCATGTCCTCATTGCCTCTGTTTTTTATTTTTCCAACAGAATTTTTCCAACACGCTCTTTGCATGCCCAATGGAGCTATGTCACCATCAAAGTCATGCACGGACTTATTCCATTGCGCAAGCCCACGGTCTCCCAAACTCTGCCTCACTCCTAAATGTCCGATTTTAGATTAGCTGAGCTTGGCAAAACTCAACTGTCTGTTATGCAACAGGTTACTGAGTGAGAGTTACTACTATGTAGCCGTCTGTGACAGTGCACACTTTCCCTTCTTCTTGTTCTTGCCCTGGGAATCTGGGTTCATTCCCGGCCATGAGGATCAAATATAACTATGGGCATTATCAGAGAAGAGGACCGAAGTGAAATAGGGGAGTGAACGGCCCTATCTGGAGTAGCCTAATGACGCAGGCAGGCCCAGGGAAACAGGCTCTTTACTTAGGCGGTTATCAAGTGCCTGAGCAGCTGTTACTCTGTCGCTAAATTAAAAAGGCCAGTTCCATCTCCTTGTGCTGGAAAATGGATGTTTCAAAGGGCTGCTTCAAACTGAATGTTGAATTGAATGTGTTTAACATATCATTTCAACTTGCTCTACACCTGCAGTTCTGAAATAAACCAAGTATTTTGCAGGCTACGGTCATTGCTTTCATCCTTTTAAGGTGCACCATATATGCCAGTTATGTCATATTGCCCTCCAGACCATACAATATTCCCATAAAATCCTACTAATATCCTGCAGAAAATCCACTCTCCACACTAGGCACATCTCGTAGAAGCACCATAAATTCTTAGAGAAAAGCTTCTCTGCCCTTTGCGCTCCTAACCAAAACTCAGAAACAACAACTGAGATTACCAACAACCTCCTGAGGAGACAGGGCCGCAATGCTACCCAGCATGGTGCAGAAGTCTTCTAAGCCCAGTTTATACCTGGTGCTAACATGCATCCTTTGCCCTGATTGTGTCCACATCCTAATTGTGCCCACATTTGTAGACAGGTGTACACAATCAAAATACACATTGTGATCCGATTGTGATCAGATCTTTCTGACCACCTCCGGAGGTAGTCAGGCATGCATTGTGTCTGGATACCATACAAGTGTAGACAGATCTGGACAGCGAAACCATTTACGGCCTAGATTCAATCAGATCAAGCGTTAACCGGCGATAGCAGACACCCACATAGCTGATGTTTGGGCAGTGTCGGAGGTGGAACTGCGTTGGAGCTGTCAAATCGGTGAGCAGCTGCTCTTGTGATCATTGTCACGAAGCCACTCCCGTCCCCTCGCGTTAGAAGTTAAGAACGAGAAAGTGTTGCCTGTATAGAAAGAATGACGCTCAAATTGAAAATCATTAAACAAAATAATGACTATTTCCATCAGCCTAATCGAGGTGTAGGTTACATCTCACATTCCAGTGTTCGAACTTGTAAACAAGGCTGCATGGGATTTCTCTTAATGCGACTCCGTGCAGCCAATGGCAATGTCCGCTGTAGGTATAATGCCAGGAGCTGCTTGTGGATTTCACAGCTCTAATGCAGTTCGACCTCCAACACAGCCAAAACAACCGCTATGCAGATGTTGGATCTGATTGAATAGAGCCCTAAATCATAATTATCCCGCGTTCTAAAGGCACTGACAGGTGGCAACATTGACTTATGACATCAATATGTGACTTAAAATAAATAAAATAATATTATTTTGAAAGAATATCTGTCAAATAATTTTCATAGAGGGAGGGATCAGGAAATCTGGTCACAATTTAGACACAGGGGATGGATAAGAGACACATTTTAATACCAAGTGTAGACACATACCTATTTTTTTGGGGGGGGGGGGTACCAAGGATACAATGTTAGTTCCAGGTATAGACAAGGCTATAAAACCTAGAATATAGAAACCAGAGTAGAATTTGAGAAACTGTAAAAAGATTTACCACAGCATCTGGAACAAAGTTGGAAAAAGCAACAAGACCAGGACAACCTTGACCAAATTGATGGAATTGATGGTTCGGAAAGAGCAAGGAGATTACTCTAAGCATACGGCCACATCGGTGAACAGTGAACAATAGTGGGAATTGATGTGGCTTGATGTGACATTTGCAGCAGTGTAACCAATTCAACCGGTATCATTCAGAGAAAGTTCACAGAAACAGTTTGTCTTCTGGCATTGAGGAAAGTTTCACTGGACTGATTTAGATGAAGATGCCATTTAAAAAAATACAAAAATGTTTTACCCTGGCCGTGTCCAAATATCCAACCTGGTCTCGGAGCATTTTTTATTATTCTGTACATGAATCCGAGACACTCCATTTAGTATGATATGTTACGTTTCGTATGATATGTATCAATTTGTGGATGTCCATCAACCATTTCGTATGATATGTTATGAATTACAATGTCTAAATAGTAGGCTTTTTGAATATGCGAAAATAGAAAGTTCTATAGTTTGTGAATTGTAGAAAATGTTGTATGCTTTATATGCCAGGATGTCATACTAATTTCAGCCTTTCATCTAGTAGGATTCGCTACACACTATTGAGGAAGAGAATCGTCTTTTCACACTCACATGTGTTTGATAACAGCTGTTAATCTACAAAAATGTATGAATGGCGAGGAACAAGTGGGATTGTGCAATGGATGATGCCTTCTCAGTATGGATGAGTAGTATGTTGATATTTGTTGCATACTGCCATTTCCACGGGAAGTAGGGGTGTTACAGCACCCCCTGAAAAATCGGTTAATTTTTTTTTTAATTATTTAAAAAGATACAAAATTGTAGAACATTTTTTTCCCACAAAAGTATTACACTGGGCCTTTACTAGTCCTGCATTAGGTGGACCGATATAGCCGTCTGTAGCGCATGCAACAACAACAAAACCTGGCCCCCACCTTCCCGTAGCTATGCATACTGCATATGTTTTTACTGAACAGTACGTTCTAAATAGTATGTAGTACTATTAGTACAGTATGTAGTTTTAGTAAGTAGTAGGCAAGACCGATTTCGGACACGGCCACTGTCATCGTTGTGACATTCGATCTATTCAAGTGTACATGGATCCCTTTTGGACTGCTGTAAGCACCTGGGTTAAACCATCTCTGCCTCATTTTAGGTCAATTTCCCTCTGCCATCAAATTTGGCCAGATTTGCCACAATGGACTGCCATGAAGCAGATAGCACCAGAAACCTTAGAGAGACACAATGATTTGTAACAGTTACACTGCGTGACATATTTGTGTCATTCCGCTCTGCATCCTCTTCCTCTGGCTCTCTTTTTGCCACCAGTGATCAACCAATTTTGCTATGGGAGGGAGGGAGGGAGAGGACCTAGTGTTTTGCTTATTCACCCGTGAAACCCCAGATAGCACTCTATTCTCTATGGAGAATTATCAGGGCAAACCCTAAACCTTCCCAGCTCAAGGGCAGCTAAAGCCTTGTTCATACTGGCAGCTTGAAGTGACTAAAATCCTTTTTTTTTCATATCTGATTCGAATCTGTTCCTGCACAGCAGTCTGAACACCAAAAAGCACATGGAATCAGATATTTCAAGCCACATTTCAAACCACCTTCGCCAAAAATAACTTGTTTTGAAAGTTGGATCATCTTATCCTTTGAGGCTTTAAAAGTGTTCTTACACTATGATTTTTTACATTCAAAGCATCTGAGAAATGCCCATGGCAGGCATTGTTGTCACCTTAGCTTGCTACATAACTTCTGAGTGATAGGAAGCAGGAGCACCACCACTAATCAGCATACACCACCGTGCACACACCCGTCGTTACTATGACAACTAGCGTAGACATGTCGGGAAATGACTGCTGTCTGAACACACACATCCGATTTGGTCACTTGTAACTTGCTGTTTGGACAGTCAATATTCCAAAACGGATTTGAAAAACAAAACTGATTTGAGCGTTAAGGCCTGCAGTGTGAACAAGGCTTAAGAGGTTGACAGTGAAAGGCCAAGTGGACTGGGCGAGAAAGCTCGTCGATGACACGTTTGGAGAAGAGACAAACTGTGTGTATGTCATGTGTTGCCCTCCCTTGATTTCCCCCAATTGGAGACCAGCCATTTTTGTGTGTATTTATTACCTATTTTGAGTTTGCAGTGACCTTTTATTTTACATAGTTTGCGTGCCTTATTCTAATTTGCAATAATTTCTGAAGTTTGCTGTCACTCCCTCCTTATGAACTTTCTAACAGATTTATTGTAGACTCCTCCCCCTTGGCTGGTCTCCATTGAGACGGGAGTTGGCTCAGGTCTGCCACACCTGGGCCTGATCAACTAATGAGCTACCTGAGCTCCTGTAAATGGAGCTTCCAGTGCTGGGGCTGTTGCTGGAGGAGGTGCCAGTGGGCGAGATGGCATGAGGTAGAAAGAAGGGTGCACGGTTCATCTGTGAAATACAAGCCGTGTACTTTCTCCTTTGAGTCAAGTACAGGAGAGATAATTACATGTTCCACTCCTGAAAACCCTGAGCAGTCGACGGATAGTGAACTCTCAGAAATTGAACCTGACAGAAATGAAGAGGAAGAACCTGCACTGACAGGTGAGGTGAAGACTTCCGAGCCGCACCCCAATTATCAGGAAAATGCCAGAGATGACTCTGGCCCAGTGGGAGTACGATTTGTGGAGAAAGTGGATCCATGCCTTTTGGCGATCCGTTTGTGGTATCAGGCTGGGTGAAGAAGGATTTGGGTTCTGTCAATTCAGGCAATGTATCCAGAAGTGGACTTGTGTTTATTAAATTTTTTGTGTGTATGCGGCCCAGAGGGAGAAGGCGCTACGTGACTCGGGGCAAGAGCTGTGTTCTGCTTTGCTCTCCAGAGCAGAGCGCTGCTGAAAGGAGTGATAACTGGGGTGGCGTTGAGGTGGATTGACTGAAGTTGAGGATTCCTGTGTCTGATGCATGCCGTTTGGTTCGATGCAGACCTGGTGGGTAGCGTGAGACTGACCCAGTCTGTCTTTCTGAGTTTTGATGCAGAGTGTTTGACCTGATAAGTTCATGCTAGGGTATATGTTATCCTGTGAGAGCTTTTGTTCTGAACCCACTATGGTGTTTATGGTTATGTTGCAGCAATATGTTAGAGGGAGATTCTGAGGTGTGGAGGGCATGGGACAAAGGAGTGTATTGTTTCGGTGGGAAAAGTGACTCAATTGGCCATGTTGCTGGGGACCAGAAATGTCCTGTGCGAGTGAGACAGGTTGAAGTTTCTAGGCTGAAGGCAGTGCAAAAAATGTTTATGTTGAGGCAGTGAAGAAAGTAGAGGATGGTGGGTGAATGAGTGAACAAGTAGTGAACAAATTTGCAATGCACGTCCAGAACTGTGAAAGGAAGCAAAACGCAAGTGTCTAGTCTGCCGGAAAAACACACGAAGAAGAGAAACTAGCGCTACCGCCTCAAACGTCACTGGGACCATGTCATACCCAGCCGCCAATGACCTTGCAGCCAGAGGGGGACCAAACGTGAGTGTGGTCGACTACGTCTGTTCAGAATGGCTCCCTTCTCATGCATGTTCTCCTCTCCCCTTGCACTGGACCAGGCCATGGGCTGGGTGCCACAGACGCTTGATGACAACGGACGACGAGGAGCGACTGACAAACGACTACCAACAGTGACACTAACCAATCAACGGCAGACGAGCAACCGACGGGAGTTGGCTGCGGCCATCTTGGACACTCCTCCAGCAGCACAGACCTTATCTCTGGGAAAGCGTTTGATTTTGGTTTGTGATTGTGTACTCCTGAGATTAAGTAAAAAACGCTAAACTTTTAAACCTTGTCTGTGTGGTGGCCTGGGATCCTTAGAAACCGGTTTTGGACATGTACTTTACATTCCACTCTTGACACTACTATTGATGCTTCTTGCAGAGATGATATTCTAATTGACTCAAAGTAGTATTTGAGTTGTTTATGGTACAATGGAGTTCTGCTGGAGGTCGGGCTCTTGACTGTAGAAAATTAATTTGCTACTCTGCGCAACCTTCAGACAGGAGGAAGGTAATGGAAAGATTCATAATTAATGTAGTTATTGTGGCAACTTGTGAATTGTGTTAGCCTATGGCAATTTATATCAAATAGGATTTAAATGAAGACACAAATAGCCAGAAGTCAGGTGGTGGCATACGTTGTATTACATCAAATATTGTGAACACTTCCAACGTAGTCAAAGTACAAAACAAGAAGTGTTGAACAAATTGGAATCTACACTACTTATATACGTCAAGCATTCAAATACATAGCAGCGTAATGGTTCACTCTTCATTCATCCAATAAACACTTTGGCTTTAAAGCAGATACATTGTAATAAATAGTTTTTAAAATAGTCTGTCTCCATTCGTAAACATTAGCCCTGGCCTAGCCTGAGACATGGCAACAGTAAATAATTATAGTGAGTCATCAAGTCACAGACGGGGCCTGCACATAAGGCACATACGGTAAAAAGGCATGGTGAGACAAAATACAGGTGAAATGCAAAAAATTCAATCAAGTGTACTAATGCTGCTTAGATTGGAGCCCAGTGCTGCTATTTGCAGTGCTTGTGGTGATACTAGTATAAAGTGAGGTTATCAACACAAAATAAATCATATGCATATGAAATACAATGGTAGTGCTTTAATTTATGATATACAGTGGGGTCTGAAATTGACACCCTTGATAAAGATGAGCAAAAATAATTGTTTAAAATAATTCAAATACTGAGCTACTGTATATTGTATGTTTTTTTAAAAATTGGAAATTATATTTTATAATACAATTGTTCAGAGAAAGATTGTTTAACAAGTGATAATTTTTACCCCTACTGTTTGAGAAAAAAAAGTGACACCCCTGTTTTCAATACCTCACCTTGCGAGGACAACGGCACGCCCCAGGACCAGTGGAAGCAAAATAGCCCCATAACATCAAAGATCCACCACCATATCTGACAGTAGGTATAGGGTTATTTTCTGCTCATGGATTCTCATAGATGCCAAACACACCACTGGTGTGCGTGGCGAAAGAGCTCTATTTTCACGTCATCCAAATGTAAACGGCACTTGGATTGGAACCAGTGCTTTGGTCAGATGACTTGAAAATAGAGTGGTGGGTTTGTCATCGAAATGAGAATGCATGAGCAGAGATCTCCCGAGTGGCACAGTGGTCTAAGGCACTGCATCGCAGTGCTAGCTGTGCCACTAGAGATCCTGGTTTGAATCCAGGCTCTGTCGTAGCCGGCCGCGACCGGGAGACCCATGGGGTGGCGTTGTCCAGGGTAGGGGAGGGAATGGCCGGCAGGGATGTACAGTGGGGAAAAAAAAGTATTTAGTCAGCCACCAATTGTGCAAGTTCTCCCACTTAAAAAGATGAGAGAGGCCTGTAATTTTCATCATAGGTACACGCCAACTATGACAGACAAATTGAGAATGTTTTTCTCCAGAAAATCACATTGTAGGATTTTTAATGAATTTATTTGCAAATTATTATTATCACCTACAAACAAGCAAGATTTCTGGCTCTCACAGACCTGTAACTTCTTATTTAAGAGGCTCCTCTGTCCTCCACTCGTTACCTGTATTAATGGCACCTGTTTGAACTTGTTATCAGTATAAAAGACACCTGTCCACAACCTCAAACAGTCGCACTCCAAACTCCACTATAGCCAAGACCAAAGAGCTGTCAAAGGACACCAGAAACAAAATTGTAGACCTGCACCAGGCTGGGAAGACTGAATCTGCAATAGGTAAGCAGCTTGGTTTGAAGAAATCAACTGTGGGAGCAATTATTAGGAAATGGAAGACATACAAGACCACTGATAATCTCCTTCGATCTGGGGCTCCACGCAAGATCTCACCCCGTGGGGTCAAAATGATCACAAGAACGGTGAGCAAAAATCCCAGAACCACACGGGGGGACCTAGTGAATGACCTGCAGAGAGCTGGGACCAAAGTAACAAAGCCTACCATCAGTAACACACTACGCCGCCAGGGACTCAAATCCTGCAGTGCCAGACGTGTCCCCCTGCTTAAGCCAGTACATGTCCAGGCCCGTCTGAAGTTAGCTAGAGTGCATTTGGATGATCCAGAAGAGGATTGGGAGAATGTCAGATGAAACCAAAATATAACTTTTTGGTAAAAACTCAACTCGTCGTGTTTGGAGGACAAAGAATGCTGAGTTGCATCCAGAGAACACCATACCTACTGTGAAGCATGGGGGTGGAAACATCATGCTTTGGGGCTGTTTTTCTGCAAAGAGACCAGGGCGACTGATCCGTGTAAAGGAAAGAATGAATGGGGCCATGAATCGTGAGATTTTGAGTGAAAACCTCCTTCCATCAGCAAGGGCATTGAAGATGAAACGTGGCTGGGTCTTTCAGCATGACAAGGTCCTGGAGTGGCATAGCCAGTCTCCAGATCTCAACCCCATAGAAAATCTTTGGAGGGAGTTGAAAGTCCGTGTTGCCCAGCGACAGCCCCAAAACATCACTGCTCTAGAGGAGATCTGCATGGAGGAATGGGCCAAAATACCAGCAACAGTGTGTGAAAACCTTGTGAAGACTTACAGAAAACGTTTGACCTGTGTCATTGCCAACAAAGGGTATATAACAAAGTATTGAGAAACTTTTGTTATTGACCAAATACTTATTTTCCACCATAATTTGCAAATAAATTCATAAAAAATCCTGCAATGTGATTTTCTGGATTTTTTTTCCTCCTTTTGTCTGTCATAGTTGACGTGTACCTATGAAGAAAATTACAGGCCTCTCTCATCTTTTTAAGTGGGAGAAGTTGCACAATTGGTGGCTGACTAAATACTTTTTTTCCCCACTGTAGCTCAGTTGGTAGAGCATGGCGTTTGCAACGCCGGGGTTGTGGGTTTGATTCCCACGGGGGGCCAGTATGAAAAATGAAAAAATAATGTATGCACTCACTGGCTGTAAATCGCTCTGGATAAGCGCGTCTGCTAAATGACTAAAATGTAAATGTAAAATGCAGAAAATAACCCCTTACCTACTGTCAAATATGGTGGTGGATCTTTGATGTTATAGGGCTATTTGGCTTACATGGTTAAATTGTCATTATAATAACTTATGAATTACTTGTTTCTTTCATAAGGAACTATATATTGTAATTACCGATTTGGGTTGAACTATTCTAGGTATGATACCACAATTATATTGTAAATACCAACAAAAACAAAATATATTTTCCTTCTACTTCTGGAATGTACATTATTTATTTTAGTTAACTTCTTCTCCTTCTATTTATAATGCATTCACATAATTGTGCTATTGTTAGAATGCAAGAAGAATTGAAACCAATGTACATTATTTGACATGCTGCTAAAGAACATCAGGGGTACAGAACAATTCCAGGATAGGTCCTGCAACTTTTATGTATAATGTATTAAATACCCAAAATATCTGTTGACATACACTAAACAGAACTAGATCATTGTATTTTTTGCTCTGTTCCTCTGACTAGCATTTAAAGTGCATTGGGTGTACTGTATCGACTTGTCAGTCCCACAGCCAAGAACAAAAGGATTGGAGAGATATCTTGTTGTGCCCAGTTCAGACTGTTCATCTCAGTTTCTTGAAATGCTGGCCTCAAAAAGGTCAAAGATCACAATGGCCGTGTTGTTGTTGCTGCTTTGAAGGGATTCCTTCAGTCTGAGGGAGTCCTTGTCTGTTGTTCTTGCTGTGTTCCCCTCAGCACTGACCCTTTGCGGTCTCTCGTGTCCATAATGTACTTTCTTTTGATGATGCACACTGAGGATTTGCCTCTCTTCATCATGACTTGACTCAAGTTTCCAGTGGTTCATTATTCTCCTCCGAAAAACAGCCTGAAATTGCACCTCCTACAAATGACAAAGTAATTACAGGTTGTTTTACGTTCAAGATTGAGGGAGCTAGTGGTTTCAAATAGTAGCCACACCCTGTGGATATGTTGTCCCCTCTAGTATCTGTGTGCATGTGTTAAACTTTTTGGATGTGCTAGATGGATGGTTGGATGTGTTCAACTTTTCAAACACCAATTCCAAGGCCTTCCAAGGAAGAGCTTTAGAATGAGGTTGACTTTTAACATTTCTATGGGGCTGATACCCAAGTGTGGTCTCTTACCATAACTTGCTGAGGCGTGAGGGGAGCGTGTCGTCGGCTCCGCTTTGGCTTTGCGCAGTAGCTCTCCAAATGCTGCAGGTCGCAGGCCTTTAAGCAACACTGCTCCACAATTCCCTTCCCTCGGACCCGAGTCCCACTCCCTCTGAGGCGAGTACCATTCCCTCGGGTGGAACGAAGTCCGTTCGGTGCTGTAACAAGAAAAAAGGTATTTGGATCAGATCGTGAAACACTGCGCTGTCTTGAAGAGCAGGTGGTGGGCTATACTACTTAAGTCTTTTTTGGGGGTATCTATACTTGATATATTTTTTTAGAACTTTAACTCCATTACATTCCTAAAGAAAAGGTACTTTTTACTCCATACATTTTCCCTGACACCCAAAGGTACTCGTTACATTTTGAATACTTAGCAGGACAGGAAAATTGTCAAATTCACACACTTATCAAGAGAACATCCCTGGTCATCCCTACTGCCTCTGATCTGGCGGACTCACTAAACACAAATTGTCACGCTCTGACTCAGGGGACGTTTATTTGTTGAGTCAGGGTGTGTTTATTTCCGTGTTAGGTTAAGTTTTCTATGTTAGTGTCTAGATCGTGTAGATCTATGTTGGCCAGGGTGGTTCCCAATCAGAGGCAGCTGTAGCTCGTTGTCTCTGATTGGGGCCAATACTTTGCCGTTTGGCACCAGTCTGTGTGGGATCTTGTTCCGTATAGGTATGTTATTAGTCTACCTTGGACTTCACGTATTGTTTGTTTGTTGTTTTGTTCGTGTTCAGTACGTTAATAAATATGTACGCTTATCACGCTGCGCCTTGGTCCGTCTCATCCGTAAACGATCGTGACAAAAGATCCCACCAAATGAGGACCAAGCAGCGTGCCCAGGAAGAGAGAATAGCGATGTCTCAGGTGGGCAAATGGTGGTCATGGGAGGAGATATTCGCGGGGAAAGGGCCATGGGCGAAGGTAAATGCCCAGGCAGGAGAGGAGAAACGGCGCCAACCGGGCCGACGACGGACACCCGAGAGGCAACCCCAAGAAAATGTTTGGGGGGGGGCACACGGCGTGGACGACGAGGCAGCAGGAGGCAGCGACAGGGCGAATCTGCAGACTAGGAGAGGAGGCCACCAGGTTACGGGAGCTATTGGTCCAGAGGGAGCAGGAGTTAATTGGTCAGAGGGAGGAGCTACAGGAGGCGATAAGGGAGAAGGAGAGTGTAGAGGCACGGCGAGAGGAGCTGGTTAGGCAGCAGAAGGAGCGGAGGTTTATAAGGGAACCCAGTCCCGCTCCTCGCACCAAGCAAGTGGTGTGTGTCGCCAGTCCGGTCCGGCCCGTTCCTGATCCCCGCACTAAGCCAGTGGTGCGTGTTCCCAGTACGGCCCGACCCATTCCTGCTTCCCGTACAAGGCCAGTGGTGTGTGTTCCCAGTACGGTCCGGCCCGTTCCTGCTCCCCGCACTAAGCTAGTGGTGCGTGTTCCCAGTACGGCCCGACCCGTTCCTGCTCCTCGCACTAAGCCAGTGGTGTGTGTCCACAGTCCGGTACGGCCCGTTCCTGCTCCCCGCACCAAGCCAGTGGTGCGTGTTCCCAGTCCGGCCCGGCCCGTTCCTGCTCCCCGCACCAAGCCAGTGGTGCGTATTCCCAGTCCAGCCCGGCCTGTTCCTGTCCCTCGCACCAAGCCAGTGGTGCGCATCGCCAGCCCGGTCCGGCCTGTTCCTGCACCTCGCGCCAAGCCAGTGGTGCGCGTCGCCAGCCCGGTCCGGCCTGTTCCTGCCCCTCGCACCAAGCCAGTGGTGCGCGTCGCCAGCCCGGTCCGGCCTGTTCCTGCCCCTCGCACCAAGCCAGTGGTGCGCGTCGCCAGTCCGGTACGGCCCGTTCCTGCTCCCCGCACCAAGCCAGTGGTGCGCATCGTCAGCCCGGTCCGGCCCGTTCCTGCTCCCCGCACCAAGCCAGTGGTGCGCGTCGTCAGCCCGGTCCGGCCCGTTCCTGCTCCCCGCACCAAGCCAGTGGTGCGCGTCGTCAGCCCGGTCCGGCCCGTTCCTGCTCCCCGCACCAAGCCAGTGGTGCGTGTGTCCAGTCCGGCACGGCCCGTGCCTGTTCCACCGGTGCCTGGTCCGGCACCGGTCAGCTGCTCCACTCCGGAGCCTGAGCAATCCGCTCCACCAGGGTCCGGTCCAACTCCAGTCAGCGGATCCACTCCGGAGCCAGAGCAATCCGCTCCACCGGTGCCCAGTCCAGCTCCGGCCAGCGGCTCCAGTCCGGAGCCTGTACAGTTCGATCCACCGTCGTCGGGTCCATGCGTTTTTTCTGGATTTTTTAGTTGTTATTCTGTCTCTCACTGTTCAAATAAACCTACCATTAAAATTATAGACTGATCATTTCTTTGTCAGTGGGCAAACGTACAAAATCAGCAGGGGATCAAATACTTTTTTCCCCTCACTGTACATTTATGGTTAGATCAGAATCGCCTTCATAATCATTGGTCTGTACAGAGAATTAAGTCAAAACCACAAATCCAAATCCCCATCCATGGCTTAGGAAAGGGCCAATTTAGCAAGCTAGCTACTGCAGGACATCAACACAAGCTGACCAGAAACAGACCAGTTTTTCTGAAAATGATGTTTGGCTTAGGATGTGATTTGATTGGTCTGAAGCCAAATCCAAACTGGCCTCCCTTAGGCGGCGTTTTGCTGCACAAGGACAACCCACAGTTGAGCTCAGCTTAATGCTGATTGGCTAATTATTTTGTATTTATTTTTATCAAGGGATGCCCAATTCTTGCTGGCATCAATCAATCAAATGCTACGGCGGCAACATGTTATACTCTGGATAGTAAACTGTCATGGTCAAAACATATTGATACAACAGTAGCTAAGATGGGGAGAAGTCTGTCCATAATAAAGCGCTGCTCTGCCTTCTTAACAGCACTATCAACAAGGCAGGTCCTACAGGTCCTAGTGTTGTCACACCTGGACTACTGTTCAGTCGTGTGGTCAGGTGCCACAAAGAAGAACTTAGGAAAATTGCAATTGGCTCAGGGCAGCACGGCTGGCCCTTGGATGTATACAGAGAGCTAACTTTAATAATATGCACGTCAACCTCTTCTGGCTCAAAGTGGAGGAGAGATTGACTTCATCTCTACATGTATGTGAGAGGTATTGACATGTTGAATGCACCGAGCTGTCTGTTCGAACTACTGGCACACAGCTCAGACACCCATGCATACCCCACAAGACATGCCATCAGAGGTCTCTGTGAAGCAACACAAACATAGGCACAGGGCTCCCGAGTGGCGCAGCGGTCTAAGGCACTGCATCTCAGTGATTGAGGCGTGACTACAGACCGCCTGGTTAGATTCCAGGCTGTATCACAACCGGCCGTGATTGGGAGTCCCATAGGACAGCGCACAATTGGCCCAGCGTCGTCCGGGTTTGGCCAGTGTAGGCCGTCATTGTAAATAAGAATTTGTTCTTAACTGCCATGCCTAGTTAAATAAAGGTAAAATAAATAAAAAAACAGACACATGCATACACGCACTATACACACACGTACACATGGATTTTGTGTTGTAGATATGTGATAGTGGAATAGGGGCCTGAGCGCACACACTTAGTGTGTTGTGAAATCTGTTATGAATGTATTGTAATGTTCAAATTGGTATAACTGCCTTAATTTTGCCTTGGCAGCAGCTAATGGGGATCCATAATAAATACAAATACACATTTCAAGTAACTAGCTGCAGGCTTAAATAAACAATCAATCATATAATTTGCATATAGACACAAATAAAAACATGTAGATAGAAAGATGTGTGTGTCATGTCTGCTAGAATGGAGGTTTAAAAACGACAGCTGCATATGCATATTAGCCAATACATTTTGGCATAGCCTACACATATAGCATACCTTGCAATACAATCTTCTCTAAAAACAGCTATACAATGTGCTCTGCAATAAGATAACCAGAGTTTGATTTCTAAACCAGTTCTCAAATAGCAGTAGTCCAATACCATGGTGTGCATACATAATGTTGGCTGCAATGGAATATAATGTTGGCATGTTGGCCTATCATCTAGCTCAGCAAACCCTGGCAATGTTGAATTGCAATTATAAACCCAGATTTTAGTCAGTAGCCTATGCCTATTGAAATAACAAGTCAATCTCGCAAATAGGCCATTTATAACGGTTTGTAGTCTTAACATCTGGCACATAATAACGGCACAATTGCAAGAAAATAGCCTAACATTTTTTGGCCATATACCACAAACCCCTGAGTTGCCTTATTGCTATTATAAACTGGTTACCAACAAAATTAGAACAGTAAAAAGTATGTTTTTGTCCTACCCGTTGTATACGGTCTGATATACCATGGCTGTCAGCCAATCAGCATTCAGGGCTTGAACCACCCAGTTTATAATTACAATTATAAACTGGGTGGTTTGAGCCCTGAATGCTGATTGGTTGAAAGCCATGGTATATCAGATGTGTACCAAGGGAATGACAAAAACATACTTTTTACTGTTCTAATTACGTTGGTAACCAGTTTATAATAGCAATAAGGCAACTCAGGGGTTTGTGGTATATGGCCAATATACCACAGCTAAGGGCTGTTCTTTGTGGTATATGGCCAATATACCACGACTAAGGGCTATGTCCTAAGAATTGCCCTTAGCCGTGGTATATTGGCTATATACCACACCTCCTCGGGCCCTATTGCTTAATCATAGCACTCAAAACAAGTTAAATCGACATCCATTGATAGAAAATGATCTGGAGATTTTAATAAGGTTATCTTTTCTCTTGCGACATTCTTAAACTCGCAAGAATTGTTATTTTGATGGAAAACCGAATTTTGCTTCTTAGCCTACGCCGTTAAAAATGACATCGATATTCCTTAATTTGCTCCATAACGTTATGGAAAAAGGATTTATTGGATAAATGTGGCAACTCTCTTGCTGCGAAATTTTTTTGGGGGCTAGTTTTCAGGCCTTGTGGGGGGGTTTTCAGAGGTCATTGGATTAGAAATGTTTAGCTATACCTGACAACCCTGGTCTCAATGTCTAAATAGTGACATCAGGGCTAGTTCAAACTTCAATAGGATGGCCCTCCTCACATGTGAGTTAATCAGCCCATGCTTGATGAATAGCACTTGGTTGATCTCTGGGAGCAGGTCACAGGAAAGCTGAATAGATCATGTCAGACAAAAGTGAGACAAGAATGAATAGAAGAAAAGATCACAGCAAAGGAATGTAGTTTGTTAGCTAGAAAATGAACATCCTGACAGTCTGAGGCTGGGTGCTCTGCAATCATCCACTCCAACTATTGACAGGGATAATGTGGCATTTCTTATTTGTCAGTACGAATAAAATTAGTGGGTCCTGCCATGATGACTGTATTAGCTTTACACTAATTGTCCTATAGATTTGTGTAGCTTTAAATTATTACTTGGAATAAACTGATAGCTAAACCACTCCTTGTCCCGGAATGACATGCTAGCTAGTGATAAAGCTATCTGCTCCTGCTAGCTAGATAGAGATCTCTCGAGCTGTAACCAGCTTTCTACTACTAAAGGTATGGATAACATGATTGGCAGACATGATCTTGCAGAGATAGTACCGTGGATATTACACTCAAAAACTATATTTTGCTATTTTTTTTTCATTCGTTTCATTTGATTGGTTTACAGTTTAGTACTCGGCTGCTTTTGCCTGTCCAGCTAGCGAAGATAAAAGCAGAGTTTGTCTTGATAAAAGTAAGTTATTTTGAAAATATTTGCAAGAATTGACATTGCCAACAAACTGAAATGTGTTCAGAAGCAGTAAATATACCCAATATGTAAAAACCAGCTCCTCCCTCGACAGCGATGGATGTTTGTACATCGTTGTATTTTACATTTGTGTGACTGTCCTTGTCTATCAGTGTTTTGTTACTTGTCATGTTTTGTGTTTTTTGTGGACCCCAGGAAGAGTAGCTGCTACTTCTGCAAAAGCTAATGGGGATCCAAATAAACAAATAAATATCGAAAACTAAAGCAGAACATGCTACAGCCCACCGCCTATAATTCTCAACCTGATTTCTGTAATACTGAAGGGGAGAGTGTGGTAAGTTGCGAAAAAATTTACATTCAGCATAACTCCGTCAAGGGAAACATAGTATTCTTTCTAACAAAGATATCTACACTGAACAAAAATATAAACGCAACATGTAAAGTGTTTAATAAGCTGAAGAAAAAAAATCTGAGTAGTATTTATTTCTGTAATAAAGCCCTTTTGTGGGGAAAAACTAAATCTGATTGGCTGGGCCTGGCTCCCAAGTGGGTGGGTCTATGCCTTCCAAGGCCCACCCATGGCTGCACCCCTGTCCAGTCATGTGAAATCCATAGATTAGGGCCTAATGAATTTATTTAAATTGACTGATTTCCTTATATGAACTAACTCAGTCAAATCGTTGAAATTGTTGCATGTTGCTTTTATATTTTTGTTCAGTATACATATATTTCAGGATGTTGTGTATACCTGGAAATAATCACAATTTATGCCAACATCACAGTTTTGAAAACATAGCTTGTCCAAAAGTGGTCTCTTGGCACAACTTACCCCCGGGTATGGGGTAAGTTGAGCGGCGGGACAGGGTAACTTAAGCAGGCTACAAATGTATGTGCATAATTCAATATTACTAATGCCTTTTTAAAAATGTCTATATCTTTATTTCCAACAGCTTTGTGCTTTTTTTCAAACACTTAACATAGGCCAGGCCCGGTTGTTACCTCATATCCAAGCGATAATGCCTTGCTTGCATTACGCCTGGGAAGAAAACACTTACATTTGCTCAACCATTAGCTCAACTTACCCCAAGCAAACATTTTGACTATATTAGCCCACACAGCTATACTGAACAAAAATATAAACACATGTAAAGTGTTGGTCCCATGTTTCATGAGCTGAAATATCATGCTGTTAGTGAGCATTTTATCCTTTGTCAAGATAATCCATCCATCTGACAGGTGTGGCATATCAAGAAGCTGATTAAACAGCATGATCATTACACAGATGCACCTTGTGCTGGGGACAATAATATGCCACTCTAGAATGTGCAGTTTTGTCACACAACGCCACAAGATGTCTCAAGTTTTGAGGGAGCATACAATTGGCATGCTGACTGTAGGAATGTCCACCAGAGCTGTTGCCAGAGAATTTAATGTTCATTTCTCTACTATAAGCCGCCTCCAATGTCGTTTTAGAGAATTTGGCAATACGTCCAACCGGCCTCACAACCGCTGACCACGTGTAACCACGCCATCCCAGGACCTCCACATCCGGCTTCTTCACCTGCGGGATCGTCTGAGGGGGAGAGGGGGGGTGCTAAGGAGTATTTCTGTCTGCAATAAAGCCCTTTTGTGAAGAAAAACTAATTCTGATTGGCTAGGCCTGGCTCCCCAGTGGGTGAGCCTTGCTCCCAAGTGGTGGGCCTTCCCAGGCCCACCCATGACTGCGCCCTGCCCAGTCATGTGAACTGTAACTCAGCAAAATCTTTGAAATTGTTGCATGTTGCGTTTATATTTTTGTTCAGTATACAGTAGGATGCACTTATTGAACCTCATATTGAAGCTTAGAGACCTCGTTTGATGTATAGAACAATCTTAAAATGATCTTCTTTTGTGTAGATACAAGCATGAAACCCCTAACACAATAAATTAATTTGACTTGGTAAAAATCATTTTTTTGGACCCAACATGCTTACCACCTTTTCCATGTGGTTTCTTTCTACACAGACTACATGAAATGATGACCCCTTCCTAAATATTTGGTCAAATGATACATTTTGTGTATGGTTTCCTAGAAACAAGCGTGGCTCAACTTACCCTTTTGGCTCAACTTACCCCACTCTCCCCTACTGCAGTTCTCTATGTATTTTTTTTCCTGTTTAATACACTTTTACCTTTACATAAAATTGCACATAATCCGTTGTATATTTATTGTTATAGTTACGGCTATCGCTCTAATGTTGGCAAAATGTTCTTGTAAGCACTGTCATCTTGTTGGATGAGAAAGAAACATGATATCAGGCTGTGAAAGTGGCCTTGGTGGAATAAGGGTAAAGGTGATTAGGTGAGAGGGCTTATGGATAGTATGAAGTCTGGTCATACTGCTAAAGTTTCAGCATGGGATTCTTTTTTCCCCTTCAAATGAATGGCTAATTTGCCTGTAAGAAATGTCCCAGTATACATTTTCTTCTGAGCATTGAACATTGAGTTGTAACACTGGTGTCAGCAGTGCGATCCAGTGACCATGTGGTGCTTCTCTGACAGAAAGAGGGAGCACACTATCTAAACAGCGGGACATTAATGGCAAGTAGCAACACAAAGGTGACAACAGGGAACCTTACCTCTGTAAAATCCACGGTCTCCGCACACAAACTCTAGGTGGGCAACAAGTTCAGATCCACAGCGTGCTCTAGACTCTGCATGGTCTGGTAGAGCTGCAAGGCACAAGATGGAGTACAGCACACCGACGCTCCGCCAACATAGCACCTGAGAAAGAATACACTTTAATAATCAAAATCTAGCACCACTCATCTGACTGAGCACAACTGTCTTGTCCAAGCTGCCACTACATTATTAACACCAGCACATTAACACATACAAAAATGTTAGGCTCTATTGAGTTGAAGATTCATTTGTTCAGCGTAGGCTTAATCATACATTTCCACAACAATTGGGGCAAACATGAGCAGTGTATCTGAACAGGTGGCATAAAACCTAAAAATAATTATTTATTTGCTGGTTATCAGAGTTTCACTGTAATAAAGATAAACAATTGGCAGTCAGTAATTATAGCTTATTATTTAGTTGATAAACAAGGAAACTCATCATCATAAATATTCAAGTAAGACAAAGACATTATTCAACCCAACGTAATTAAAGTAGGAGGAGAGCCTCCATGCACACTATCAAAACAGCTATTACAAACCAACGCATCGCAACAGTTTAAAAAAATCCTTATCAAGCCAAGAGCACATAGAGGTTACCCAGTATTAACCTTGATGCTTGTTTTAGTACAGCGAGTTACAAAATAATGATTCATAATTCAGCTAGAATAGATTTATGGATGATAGCAGCTTTGAGATACAATCACCTCCTCCCACGCTCTTTCTGTCACTCTGGCAAGGCTACTCTGCCCTCCCCTCTAGAAAGATAGCGTAGAAAGGAGGGTGCTCCATTTCTACTGAAGCCTACATAACACCTGTACAGTTCATTCACATGTGGATCTCAGGGACCCAAAAGTAGACAATATTGCATCTAATACTCTGATGCTTTACAACTGAGTGCATAATTGCACCTTTGAAACTAAGTTCTTCCTTGCAGAAAAAGCAGCAAATATGCATGTAGATTAGATATGGTATCATAATGAAGTGTATACATCGCTCATAGAAAGTACATTATTAAGAGTGACAAGAAGCACCTACTAATTTTGAGTTGCACTGATGTCAAAATTGTCCATGCAGGTAATTAGTGTAATACAACAACTGAATGAACCCACTGGGCAAATGAGGGTTGCAGTGCAGAACATAGAAATATATTATATTTCTATGGTGCAGTCTGCTGATAGGAATGTCATGAGCTGGAGGTGAAGGTCCTCCAGCTCATGACATTCAGACAAATACAAAACTTTGCAGCCTCAAAAGCACTGGGTAGATATTATTTCACTGCATCCCACACTGCCAAAGATGTGAACTTCCTGAACTGTGCATCCCTAAATTTGCCACCATGTAGGTGGACATTTAAATGCTATGCAGTGAAAATATCACATTTAGATTTCTACAGAGCCACATAACTGTGCATAAGCGCATGCATATGATACTGTTGTTTGTAAACTAAAAACTGTTTTCAATATCTGTGAAGAAAATACATTGATCACTAGGGACCAATAGCTTGATGCAACTTCTACTTTGGGCCGGTTTCCCGGACAGATTAGCCTAAATCTATTCCTGGACTAAAAAAGCATGCTAAATAGAATCTCTCCAAATCCAATCTCCTGAAACCTGGTAAAACTTCACAGTACAAATAAATGTCAATAACCACTGTTCCTGAATCAGTTAAATGTTCTCCTGGGTGACCGTACATACCTTCAGTGTGCATCCTCTGGCAGACGACCAGTGTAGTGAGGGCTCAGAGGAGTGCATCTTGTCTGTCGGTCTGTCTGTCTGTCCAGGCGTAGAGGCAGTAAGGCCTTGGAGCTGCAGTCTTATATTCACAACCAGAGAGGGGGAAGGACCTGGAGCTCAGCAGCTCCCTCCCTCCATTCTAGGCATCCTCCCTGGCCGAAAGAGAAAGGGTGCAATCTATTGGATCGTGTTCAAATCAAAAGCCTGAGTGTGTCTGTTAGTACTATCATGTCAACTCCCAGGCTCTCATTGTCATGCCAAACAAGAGCACAATCAGATCTGGGACCATGATAATTGAAAAGGTTTTGCAGGTTGTAAAATACTGTAGCCTAGGATGACCTCCAGTGCTTACAATGACTGTTACACTGTATAGGCCAAGGTAAGCCTTTACTTTTCACACTATGATTGATTAGAGAAATGTATAGGACACTAAGGGCTGGCTCTATTCAATTTGTAGTGCTGAAGATCCGCTTTATCCGCCTGTAAATGCAATGTTCCCATAGTCGCGGAGACTACATTCATGCTACATGGGAAATTACCTTCACATTTTAACACGGATCTTCTGTGATATGGATTGAATCCAGCCCGTGTCTTATTTTATTCTATTAGTTAATTGGCCAGTCCACACATCTGGGCCATGTTCAGTAGGAGAAAATGCTTTGAAACAAGGTACTATCTGAACTTGTCCATTAAGAAACAAGTTATATTTTCCCATTGCCAAACAGACCAGTTTGATTCAGTGGGCCCTACTGAACATGACCCTGATATCCCAGGTCTAGATTTGCTGATTAAAAGTCCAATAGAAGCGGCTGGCCTCAAGGGCCAAATTTGGTGTTACAAGAGAAAGAGATGGACTTACATTACATTGTATGTTCACCACTGCTATAATTTGAGGCGTGCCAGGTCCTCTTTTTTACTGTCAAACTGCGCATCTCAGAGGATTGTCACATATAAATGTGGGTCCTGAAAAGTTAGACACTTACAGGTGTTGGGAGACCGGATATTCTCCTTCACACAACGGCCCAAAAAATTACGACCTAGGACGCCCCCATTGACTGCTGCCATGACTTTCGACCCATGGCCCTTATGGGCAACCGTCCAAATTCGAAACTGACAACGCTGTACTGTACGTTCGTCATTACAGCACACTGTCTGGGAGGAAGAGTGAGCACATGGCACGTGTCATTTGGAAGATATGTTACTGGTGAATAAAATGCACATCTTGTGTGTGTGATACACAAAACAAAAAAAAGAACAAAATGATGCCTTCGTACAAACATTGGTTGCTTTATTACACAAGGTCGATGTTATGAGACTACACAAAACAAAGTGATTTGTCAGAACTCAAACTTCCCATTGACTAGTCTCTGACAGTAAGACTTTGCTGCCACAGGTGGTTGACCTGGGTGTTGCGCCTCCTGAATGATTCCTCCAATTATAATGTAACAACTTGAGAGGAACTCATTTTCAGTACCTAGTAATAACTTATGTAGTATCATCTAACAAACATCTGTTGAAAATAAAAAATATTCAACCCTCAGTATAAATACTGTTCCAACTGGGGGGAATAGGATATAACTTGTACTTTTATCACGAGTGAATGACTTAAATTTACAAAATGTGAAAAAAATAACTTTATTAATTGTTTTTCTGAAGGGGGAAATTCAGACCCGAGTTACACGCACGTAAATTGAATTTATTCCCATTTTATGCACTTTTTTCTCTATGCGTATTCTGACCTTGAACTTGTGCATGGGAAAAGCCAGTGCCAGCTAAGGTACGCGTTTGGGTTGGAGATCAAAGAAATTGAGGTGTGGCGGAGTTGTGTCTACAGGTACGCTATATTCTGATCTTGACTTAATTCCAACACCTTTACACGCAAGAAAACTATGATGGTCGAGCAACCTGTCGATTTCAAGTGGGAAAACATAAATTATTTTTTCCCGATAGAAATAACACCAATCTCCATGCACTGTCATTTATAAATTGATAAGAGCTAGGTAAATGAGTAATCTGTTTGGATAAGGGGATTGTAAATATAAATTGTTTTAGATACATTTTACTTTATGATCGCTGGAGACAAATGTGAAACCAGTCATATTTCAGCAAACTTGTCAGGTATTGCGGCAGCTTTTCCACAGTGAAGTATAAATAGCAGTGGTGTTATTCAGAATTGTAATTGTAGGTCTATGGCTTCATAATTTGAGGGGCTGAAATTTGGCGATCCAAGCCGAGACTGTAGCCTATGGAAACCTGTGCGCACTGACAGTAGCTCCGAACCTACCGAGATGATTTATGCACTCTAGAATGTTTCAATTATATGCTCTGACTTTTTAGTTGTTTGTTTTGACCATTTCTATTGGATTAAATATTAGCCACCATCAGTAGCCACCGTCAGTAATACCCACAGACATAACTATCACTTTAGTTAGTTCTCTTTAAATGTGTAGCCTACACTTTCCATTACATCGTTAGTTTACCCGTATTTTCCTCTGTCACGTCCTGTGGTTGATCCCGAGGGTCGCTAGCAATAGTGGATCATATTAGGCTAACATACATTGCATTCGGAAAGTTTTTAGACCCCTTCACTTTTTCCACATTTTGTTACGTTACAGCCTTATTATTTTCCTCATCTACACACAATTCCCCATAATGACAAAGCGAAAACAGGTTTAGACATTTTTGCAAATGTAATAAAAAAAATAAAAAAACGTAGGAATGGCTTTGGGACAAGTCTCAATGTCCTTGAGTGGCCCAGCCAGAGCCCGGACTTGAACCAGATCGAACGTCTCTGCAGAGACCTGACAATAGCTGTGCTAAGCTTGAGAGGATCTGCAGAGAAGAATGGTATAAACTCCCCAAATATAGGTGTGCCAAGCTTGTAGCGTCATACCCAAGAAGACTTGAAGCCGTAATCGCTGCCAAAGGTGCTTCAACAAAGTACGGAGTAAAGGGTTTGAATACTTATGTAAATGTGATATTTCCGTTGTTTTTTTTAAACCTGTTTTTGCTTTGTCATTATGGGGTATTGTGTGTAGATTGATAAGGAAACAAAACAATTTAATACATTTTAGAATATGGCTCTAAAGTAACAAAATGTGAAAAAAGTCAAGGGGTCTGAACACACGAATCTACTTTATTACAAGTTGTGCAATAATTTGGGACATGTAGTCTTTTTGAATCATTATGGAACGCAGACCATAAATACCAATTTAAACCTTGAGCCTGGCAACTGGACCATTGTCATCACAGCTCCGTGATCAGTGAGGATTAGGGTAGCTTCATAGGACTATTGTTTAACCCCTATTGTACCTTCTCACCTTCAAATATTTCATGGATTGAACAATTGAATATGGCAACTTTCAGAATGAATCAAACCACTACTTTTGATTCACCAATAGACATTGTGCATAAAGGCTCTCCAACCCTGTTTATGTATGATACATAAATACTTTCCTTACCTTAAATAATGTACAAGATCAGAGTATTTTTTAATCTACCAATTAGTGCTGAAAAGGAGACAAATATGCACGTATTTATATATTTCTTTCATTGATATCTATTTTGAACTCGTTCTCTCAATATATTCTAATGAGTATGTAGAGACATTTTGAATTAAAAGGTGCAAATCGCTCCGCCATTTCCTTGTTGCTAAAATTCGAATAGTTCGCCTAATTTCAGTTTGTGACAAAACAAGCAATGTATAGTGTAGACAATCATTGTACCATCTAAACCAGCTGTCAGCTGTTTGAATCTGGTGTACAAAACTGAAAGTAAAAAAGCAAAAACTCAACTTATGAAAGGGAAGCATAGAAAAAGCGCACATAGAACTGCTTCTTAGACTTACTTTCAATGAGAATGACAGATCTATAAATCACATGTCTATGTGAATTTGGTCTGGTCACCCAAAAAGTTACATATTGCAGCTATAAAGGTACACCGTAAATGAAAACTCAACAAGAAAATTATGTTGGCCAGCAAGTGGGAGGGTTTTCAGTAGTTTAATTACATTTATTCAGTGAGCGCAAGGGAGCCACACCTGCGAAGCCCATCAATTCTGAATACCAACTGCTGAGAAGTGTGTAAATCAAAACATGTAAAAAGTCTGAATCGGGCCCTAAAATAATAACTGCAACTCTAATAACTAATCTTCAAATTCGATAGCTGGGCAAGTTTGATCAAACAAACTCTGCTTTGGCATCAGATATAATCAAACGAAAAGTAAAAAGTCCTTCTGAATCTTCTAATAAAATAATACAATTTAGATTTCTGAATTATTTCTAAAGTGAAATATTTTAGCCCATCATAAGATGATGCATCACAGGCCTTGGAAGATAAGGAGCGGAGAAGTGTGTGGGTTTCTACAACAACAACAAAAACACTACCAGTTACAGAATGGATGTTCTAGCAGCGCTTAAAAATGAAAGTGTGTGGAATATTCGTCCATGGCATTCAACATCTGTGAGGGCCTTTAGAAATAATTGTATCCCACTTTGGAGACAGTCAACTTGGGGAGCGCAGGTTGTTGAGGGCAGCCTCCCTCTCTCTCAGTTTGGCCCTGATACGGTTGATCCTCTCCTCGCGGGCCGAATGCTCAAAGTCAAAGCCATGGTGCTGTTTGGG
This sequence comes from Coregonus lavaretus, assembly GCF_964263955.1. NCBI lineage: Eukaryota > Metazoa > Chordata > Actinopteri > Salmoniformes > Salmonidae > Coregonus > Coregonus lavaretus. The sequence goes on from NC_140007.1 coordinate 16,811,437, forward strand.
GGTGGGGGTGGGGGCAAGAGCGGGTATGATTGGGCACTCCACCGTCCAACTCTTAACACTGTCCCCCGTGAAGTCAACTTGCATAACCGTATCGCTGCTTTGGACTGCATTCAGGGCCTCTGGTGGAGGTGAGCTGTCACTCAAAGCATCAGCCGTATCAGAGAGAAGGTCTTCCACCTCAGACTCGTCCCCATTGGTGGCTTGGCCCTCTGCCCCACCCTCAACTCGTCGTCGTTTGACACTACCCAAATTGTGACATCCCTCTTCCTCAGGCTCCTCCTCCTTCTGAGCATCTTCATCTGTCTCACTAGTAATCCCACCTCTGCCCTGAAAGTCTTTGCTTGAGAAAGGGTGCTGATTTGCAGTCTTTGATAATGATTCTTGGGTCTCCTCATTCAAAGGCTTGTCTTCCTCTTGAGTGACCAATTCCATCTCCTGTTCAGGACATATGCCAGGTGTCTCCTTTAACAACCTGTTGGCATTCAATAACTTCCGTATGACTTGATCCTATGGTGGAAAAAATAAATAATAATAGGTAAAGACAGGTTTTACATTTTGACTAAGACCAGTTTTCCTGTTCTCTATGAGAGGAGATTTGAGAATTGTACATGTGTGTTAAAGGACAACTCCCTGGAAACAGGGCTTTCTTTACTCCTTACTAACAGACTAAAAAAGCAACAAAAAAAGAGCTATATTTGAAGTCTGATAAGTGACGGACTACCTTTATGTGGGGACTATCATCAGCATATACAGTGAGGGAAAAAAGTATTTGATCCCCTGCTGATTTTGTACGGTTGCCCACTGACAAAGAAATTATCAGTCTATAATTTTAATGGTAGGTTTATTTGAACAGTGAGAGACAGAATAACAACAACAAAAATCCAGAAAAACGCATGTCAAAAAATGTTATAAATTGATTTGCATTTTAAATGAGGGAAATAAGTATTTGACCCCTCTGCAAAACATGACATAATACTTGGTGGCAAAACCCTTGTTGGCAATCACAGAGGTCAGACGTTTCTTGTAGTTGGCCACCAGGTTTGCACACATCTCAGGAGGGATTTGGTCCCACTCCTCTTTGCAGAACTTCTCCAAGTCATTAAGTTTTCGAGGCTGACGTTTGGCAACTCGAACCTTCAGCTCCCTCCACAGATTTTCTATGGGATTAAGGTCTGGTGACTGGCAAGGCCACTCCAGGACCTTAATGTACTTCTTCTTGAGCCATTCCTTTGTTGCCTTGGCCGTGTGTTTTGGGTCATTGTCATGCTGGAATACCCATCCACGACCCATTTTCAATGCCCTGGCTGAGGGAAGGAGGTTCTCACCCAAGATTTGACGGTAAATGGCCCCGTCCATCGTCCCTTTGATGCGGTGAAGTTGTCCTGTCCCCTTAGCAGAAAAACACCCCAAAAGCATAATGTTTCCACCTCCATGTTTGACGGTGGGGATGGTGTTCTTGGGGTCATAGGCAGCATTCCTCCTCCTCCAAACACTGTGGTCTCATCTGACCACAACACTTTCACCCAGTTCTCCTCTGAATCATTCAGATGTTCATTGGCAAACTTCAGACGGGCATGTATACAGTGGGGGAAAAAAGTATTTAGTCAGCCACCAATTGTGCAAGTTCTCCCACTTAAAAAGATGAGAGAGGCCTGTAATTTTCATCATAGGTACACGTCAACTATGACAGACAAAATGAGATTTTTTTTCTCCAGAAAATCACATTGTAGGACTTTTAATGAATTTATTTGCAAATTATGGTGGAAAATAAGTATTTGGTCAATAACAAAAGTTTCTCAATACTTTGTTATATAGCCTTTGATTGGCAAAGACACAGATCAAATGTTTTCTGTAAGTCTTCACAAGGTTTTCACACACTGTTGCTGGTATTTTGTTTTGGGGCTGTCGCTGGGCAACACGGACTTTCAACTCCCTCCAAAGATTTTCTATGGGGTTGAGATCTGGAGACTGGCTAGGCCACTCCAGGACCTTGAAATGCTTCTTACGAAGCCACTCCTTCATTGCCCGGGCGGTGTGTTTGGGATCATTGTCATGCTGAAAGACCCAGCCACGTTTCATCTTCAATGCCCTTGCTGATGGAAGGAGGTTTTCACTCAAAATCTCACGATACATGGCCCCATTCATTCTTTCCTTTACACGGATCAGTCGTCCTGGTCCCTTTGCAGAAAAACAGCCCCAAAGCATGATGTTTCCACCCCCATGCTTCACAGTAGGTATGGTGTTCTTTGGATGCAACTCAGCATTCTTTGTCCTCCAAACACGACGAGTTGAGTTTTTACCAAAAAGTTATATTTTGGTTTCATCTGACCATATGACATTCTCCCAATCCTCTTCTGGATCATCCAAATGCACTCTAGCAAACTTCAGACGGGCCTGGACATGTACTGGCTTAAGCAGGGGGACATGTCTGGCACTGCAGGATTTGAGTCCCTGGCGGCGTAGTGTGTTACTGATGGTAGGCTTTGTTACTTTGGTCCCAGCTCTCTGCAGGTCATTCACTAGGTCCCCCCGTGTGGTTCTGGGATTTTTGCTCACCGTTCTTGTGATCATTTTGACCCCACGGGGTGAGATCTTGCGTGGAGCCCCAGATCGAGGGATTATCAGTGGTCTTGTATGTCTTCCATTTCCTAATAATTGCTTCCACAGTTGATTTCTTCAAACCAAGCTGCTTACCTATTGCAGATTCAGTCTTCCCAGCCTGGTGCAGGTCTACAATTTTGTTTCTGGTGTCCTTTGACAGCTCTTTGGTCTTGGCCATAGTGGAGTTTGGAGTGTGACTGTTTGAGGTTGTGGACAGGTGTCTTTTATACTGATAACAAGTTCAAACAGGTGCCATTAATACAGGTAACGAGTGGAGGACAGAGGAGCCTCTTAAAGAAGAAGTTACAGGTCTGTGAGAGCCAGAAATCTTGCTTGTTTGTAGGTGACCAAATACTTATTTTCCACCATAATTTGCAAATAAATTCATTAAAAATCCTACAATGTGATTTTCTGGATTTTTTTTCTCAATTTGTCTGTCATAGTTGACGTGTACCTATGATGAAAATTACAGGCCTCTCTCATTTTTTTAAGTGGGAGAACTTGCACAATTGGTGGCTGACTAAATACTTTTTTTCCCCCCACTGTATGTGCTTTCTTGAGCAAGGGGACCTTGCGGGCGCTGCAGGATTTCAGTCCTTCACGGCGTAGTGTGTTACATTTTTACATTTAAGTCATTTAGCAGACGCTCTTATCCAGAGTAATTTACAGTTAGTGGATGCATACATGTATTTTTAATTTTTTTTATACTGGCCCCCCGTGGTAGGCAAACCGACATCCCTGCCGGCCAAACCCTCCCCTTCCTTGGACGATGCTGGACCAATTGTGCGCCGCCCATGGGTCTCCCGGTCGCGGCCGGCTGCGACAGAGCCTGGACTCGAACCAGGATCTCTAGTGGCACAGCCAGCACTGCGATGCAGTGTTAGACACTTGTTACCAATTGTTTTCTTTGTGTTTCCCAGCTGCCTTGAGATCATTGACAAGATCCTCCCATGTAGTTCTGGGCTGATTCCTCACCATTCTCATGATCATTGCAACTCCACGAGGTGAGATCTTGCATGGAGCCCCAGGCCGAGGGAGATTGACAGTTATTTTGTGTTTCTTCCATTTGCGAATAATCGCACCAAACTGCTTGGCGATGGTCTTGTAGCCCATTCCAGCCTTGTATAGGTCTACAATCTTGTCCCTGACATCCTTGGAGAGCTCTTTGGTCTTGGCCATGGTGGAGAGTTTGGAATCTGATTGATTGATTGCTTCTGTGGACTGGTGTCTTTTATACAGGTAACAAACTGAAATTAGGAGCACTCCCTTTAAAGAGTGTGCTCCTAATCTCAGCTCATTACCTGTATAAAAAGACACCTGGGAGCCAGAAATCTTTCTGATTGAGAGGGGGTCAAATACTTATTTCCCTCATTAAAATGCAAATCAATTTATAAAAATGTTAACATGTGTTTTTCTGGATTTTGTTGTTGTTATTATGTCTCTCACTGTTCAAATAAACCTACCATTAAAATTATAGACTGATCATTTCTTTGTCAGTGGGCAAACGTACAAAATCAGCAGGGGATCAAATACTTTTTTCCCCTCACTGTATTCATCTCAAGCTAGCCTTCATTAACTACAGCACACATACCACAAGGTGGAAATGAGTTGTCAATTTTCTAATTATTTTTGGCAAGTTATAAGATATGTTTTTTGCTGATCAATTAACAATGCAGTGCCAAGGAGATTCATATCACATACACATCTGGTATTGGCATGCTATGGCACCGCTGAGACAATAGTACCCACTTGCTCTGTGTTATGAGCCTCTTCCGCTGAGTGACCCTGTTCGGCAGCCTGCTGTGGCTCAATGTCCCCTGGGGGTATTCTGGACAACTTCACCTGGACTTGGTTGGTCAGGCCAAACCTCTGCAGCAATTCCCACTTCCCCTGGGGCTTTTTGGGAGAAGGGTTGGGAGATGAGGGGCAGGACTGAGGAGGTAAGACAAGGGGGTGGGGAAGAGGTCAAAATACAGGAATTCAGCTTTCTGTGAAAATACAGTTGAAGTCAGAAGTTTACATACACCTTAGCAAAAACACATTAAAAAACTCAGTTTTTCAACATTCTTGACATTTAATCCTGGTAAAAATGTGAAATGTCAGAATAATAGTAGAGAGAATGATTTATTTCAGCTTTTATTTATTTCATCACATTCCCAGTGGGTCAGAAGTTTACATACACTCAATTAGTATTTGGTAGCATTGCCTTTAAATTGTTTAACTTGGGTCAAACGTTTCGGGTAGCCTTCCACAAGCTTCCCACAATAAGTTGGGTGACTGAGTAACTGAGTCTGGTTTGTAGGCCTCCTTGCTCGCACACGCATTTTCAGTTCTGCCCACAAATGTTCTATAGGATTGAGGTCAGGGCTTTGTGATGGCCACTCCAATACCTTGACTTTGTTGTCCTTAAGCCATTTTGCTACAACTTTGGAAGTATGCTTGGGGTCATTGTCCATTTGGAAGACCCATTTGCGACCAAGCTTTAACTTCCTGACTGATGTCTTGAGATGTTGCTTCAATATATACAAATAATTTTCCTTCCTCATGATGCCATCTATTTTGTGAAGTGCACCAGTCCCTCCTGCAGCAAAGCACCCCCACAGCATGATGCTGCCACCCCCGTGCTTCACGGTTGGGATGGTGTTCTTCGGCTTGCAAGCACTCCCTTTTTCCTCCAAACATAACGATGGTCATTATTGCCAAACAATTCTATTTTTCCCCCCATCAGACCAGAGGACATTTCTCCAAAAAGTACGATCTTTGTCCCCATGTGCACTTGCAAACCGTAGTCTGGCTTTTTTATGGCGGTTTTGGAGCAGTGGCTTCTTCCTTGCTGAGCGGCCTTTCAGGTTATGTCGATATACGACTAGTTTTACTGTGGATATAGATACTTTTGTACCGGTTTCCTCCAGCATCTTCACAAGGTCCTTTGCTGTTGTTCTGGGATTGATTTGCACTTTTTGCACCAAAGTCCGTTCATCTCTAGGAGACAGAACACGTCTCCTTCCTGAGCGGTATGATGGCTGCATCGTCCCATGGTGTTTATACTTGCGTACTATTGTTTGTACAGATGAACGTGGTACCTTCAGGCTTTTGGAAATTGCTCCCAAGGATGAACCAGACTTGTGTAGGTCTACAATTTTTTTTCTCAGGTCTTGGCTGATTTCTTTTGATTTTCCCATGATGTCAAGCAAAGAGGCACTGAGTTTGAAGGTAGGCCTTGAAATACATCCACAGGTACACCTCCAATTGACTCAAATGATGTCAATCAGAAGCTTCTAAAGCCATTACATCATTTTCTGGAATTTTCTAAGCTGTTTAAAGGCACAGTCAACTTAGTGTATGTAAACTTCTGACCCACTGGAATTGTGATATAGTGAATTATAAGTGAAATAATCTGTCTGTAAACAATTGTTGGAAAAATTACTTGTGTCATGCACAAAGTAGATGTCCTAACCAACTTGCCAAAACTATAGTTTGTTAACAAGAAATGTGTGGAGTGGTTGAAAAACTAGTTTTAATGACACCAACTTAAGTGTATGGAAACTTCCAACTTCAACTGTATACACTTCACAGGGACGTCTTTGAATTATGCTTTAGAATAGTTTCAAGCAACTTGATCATGTTGATGTCACAAACAGTTTCAAGTCTCATATTTACATACATAAGCAGACATTTCTCAAGAGCATGGAGTACAGTCAGGAGGGGGCAACAGTAAGGATAGCAGGAGATGGCAGGGCCTTACCTTCTTCTGGCTCTTACTGGCAAGTGAGAGGAAGATCCGTTTTCGCTGTGTGGTCTGAGGGGCCAGGGAAGAAAATGAGTTGTTCAGGTCAGGGCCGTGCTGCCTCTTTCCTCTGACAGTCTTTGCTTTCTTGATTGACAGGAAGATCCTCCCCTGGTGGATGATGATGGCATCCTGGTGGGGGACAGGGGGCGGGCCATGGGGGAGGGGGGCGATCTGGGTGGCGGTACCCTGCTGGAAGTTCTGTCTGGAGGGCAGGAACTCCTTGAGGATCCTGAAGGCCGTGCAGCTGGAGGAGACGAATGGCATCAAGAAGGCACCCTGGGCTGCCTTGGGTTCTCTGGTCACCAGTGAGGTCAGGTTCATCTTGGCTGTGTCCACTGTGGGGTTGGCCGGTGAACAGCCTCTCTCTCGGATGACCACTGGAGAGATCCACGTGGCCGAAGGCGAGGACCTTCTTTTTGCACTGCCACCCTGAGAGAGGGGCACCCCCATCCTTCTCAAGATGGAGGTTGGCAGAGTCTGAATAGTGGTGATTTTTACCTCTGCCTCTTTGGGGATGTAGATCTCAAAGTTCTCCAGGATGTCTATGTCCCGCATCTTTCCACGTCTACAGCTGGCTGAAAGCTATAGCAAAGATGGTTTACACTTATGCTGCATGTAGTAGAACATTGCATACAGTTATTGGCAGTGCTCGACATGGACTGAAATAGGTGCAAATACACTGCTCAAAAAAATAAAGGGAACACTTAAAACAACACATCCTAGATCTGAATGAATGAAATAATCTTATTAAATACTTTACATAGTTTACATAGTTGAATGTGCTGACAACAAAATCACACAAAAATTATCAATGGAAATCAAATGTATCAACCCATGGAGGTCTGGATTTGGAGTCACCCTCAAAATTAAAGTGGAAAACCACACTACAGGCTGATCCAACTTTGATGTAATGTCCTTAAAACAAGTCAAAATGAGGCTCAGTAGTGTGTGTGGCCTCCACGTGCCTGTATGACCTCCCTACAACGGCTGGGCATGCTCCTGATGAGGTGGCGGATGGTCTCCTGAGGGATCTCCTCCCAGACCTGGACTAAAGCATCCGCCAACTCCTGGACAGTCTGTGGTGCAACGTGGCGTTGGTGGATGGAGCGAGACATGATGTCCCAGATGTGCTCAATTGGATTCAGGTCTGGGGAACGGGTGGGCCAGTCCATAGCATCAATGCCTTCCTCTTGCAGGAACTGCTGACACACTCCAGCCACATGAGGTCTAGCATTGTCTTGCATTAGGAGGAACCCAGGGCCAACCGCACCAGCATATGGTCTCACAAGGGGTCTGAGGATCTCATCTCGGTACCTAATGGCAGTCAGGCTACCTCTGGCGAGCACATGGAGGGCTGTGCGGCCCCCCAAAGAAATGCCACCCCACACCATGACTGACCCACCGCCAAACCGGTCATGCTGGAGGATGTTGCAGGCAGCAGAACGTTCTCCACGGCATCTCCAGACTCTGTCACGTCTGTCACGTGCTCAGTGTGAACCTGCTTTCATCTGTGAAGAGCACAGGGCGCCAGTGGCGAATTTGCCAATCTTGGTGTTCTCTGGCAAATGCCAAACGTCCTGCACGGTGTTGGGCTGTAAGCACAACCCCCACCTGTGGACGTCGGGCCCTCATACCACTCTCATGGAGTCTGTTTCTGACCGTTTGAGCAGACACATGCACATTTGTGGCCTGCTGGAGGTCATTTTGCAGGGCTCTGGCAGTGCTCCTCCTTGCACAAGGCGGAGCTAGCGGTCCTGCTGCTGGGTTGTTGCCCTCCTACGGCCTCCTTCACGTCTCCTGATGTACTGGCCTGTCTCCTGGTAGCGCCTCCATGCACTGGACACTACGCTGACAGACACAGCAAACCTTCTTGCCACAGCTCACATTGATGTGCCATCCTGGATGAGCTGCACTACCTGAGCCACTTGTGTGGGTTGTAGACTCCGTCTCATGCTACCACTAGAGTGAAAGCACCGCCAGCATTCAAAAGTGACCAAAACATCAGCCAGGAAGCATAGGAACTGAGAAGTGGTCTGTGGTCACCACCTGCAGAACCACTTCTTTATTGGGGGTGTCTTGCTAATTGCCTATAATTTCCACCTGTCTATTCCATTTGCACAACAGCATGTGAAATGTATTGTCAATCAGTGTTGCTTCCTAAGTGGACAGTTTGATTTCACAGAAGTGTGATTGACTTGGAGTTACATTGTGTTGTTTAAGTGTTCCCTTTATTTTTTTGAGCAGTGTACTATAACCAGTGGTAGCCATGTGAAAATGTAATGAATGGATTTGCTCCATTGTTTACGTTTTATGGTCCACTATTTGATGGTATGCATATTTCTGGCTAGTTCCTGAGATTTACTTTACCATTAAAGGTGCAACATGCAGAAATCTCTCCTCCATTTCCTGGTTGCTAAAAGTTTGCCTAATTTCAGTATATGTGACAAAACAACCATTCATTGTACCATTAAACCGCTGTGAAATATATTTTCAATTACAAAAAATATTGTATTTTCAGCTGTTTGAAGTTGGTGTACAAAACCAAATGTAAAAGATGCAAAAACTACAGTTTTAGAAGAACAAGGACCTTCCCTTTCAAATCAGCAATAAATATATATTTTTTAAGAAACGGTTATACAATATTTTTTGTAATTGAAAATATATTTCACAGCGGTTTACAGGGTTAGTGTTCCTACACGGCCATATCTCCATGTTCCAGAGCTTGTTTACGGAAGACATTAGGTGTCCACCTGTGCTAATTAGCTATCTAGCATGCTCCAAACACCTGAATGTAAGCTTAACTCGGGAAGTTAAATATAAAAAAAAAAGGTATGCACTCACTAACTGTAAGTCTCTCTGGATAAGAGCGTCTGCTAAATGACTAAAATGTAAATGTAAAGTGTAGTTTCGTCAGATGGAGGCACCTATGACTTTATGAATCTGTGAAAAACTGCTATAGTATATTTTTTTGTTGTTGAAGGATTCCTTCTCGCTGATGAAAGATAAGGGCCATATGTTTCGAAAGATGGATCACAACAATGATTATTGACGTTTGTTAAACGTTGAAACACAGCGTCGGGATTGTAGTTCACGAGGTAGTCGTGGGCGAAGCTAATGGCTGAAAACCGTAGGGAGAAGGCAGAATGCAGCCTAGAGTTTGAGAGCTACACTTACTGTAGCAGTTTTGCACAGATCCACATACTGTGTGCCTCCAGCTGACGAACTACACTTTCCCCCCAGGTATGCTTACACATAGGTTTAGGAGCACCAAAGATAACTAATTAGCACAGGTGGCTGCCTATGTCTTCCGTAAACAAGCGATGTAACATGGAGATATGGCCATGTGGTAACACTAACCCTATAAAAAGGTGTGTAGTAAATGGAACCTTTTGTTTTTTGAAAATGATTTCTCGCTGATATGAAAAACACGTTCCTTATGTTTCCAAAAACGTACCAAAAGCGATGCGTGTTAATGTTTAGAGCAAGCATCAGGGCTCTTAACAAAAATACCCAGTCAGAAGATACTATCGTCAATAGGCGCTAAATTAGCGTAAATTAATATGCCGCCTTTACATACTAGTCGGAACTAGGAAACTCGGAAATGTCATTTGCTAACTGCTTGTAGTTATACACGTGCCAAGTTCAACCTTAGTTAAGTCAGACATTTCCGAGTTCCAATTAGCATGTGAACGCGGTATAAATGTGCACGAGTAAAAACGACCTGATGGTTGATATACTACAGCCAGCCCAGCTAGCTAGTTGACTCATTACGTGGCTAGCTAGCTATGCAAGCAATTAATCATGCGAAGCACACGCTAACTACAGTAGTTAGTTGACAATAAAATAGCCAGTAGGTTATAGGTTCTTATAGTTATCTAGGTTATTTTGTAAACTACATATTACCTGAGATAGCTTAGCGTGGACCCGATAAAAACAAATGAAATGGTTAGCTAAGCTGAAGTCTGGCAAAACTTTAAAAAAAAAACAACAAGAAATACCTAACCTGTTTCGAACAGCTATGACGTGGGCAAGAATAACGATGTACTTCTGGGTCACGGATTTTTGGAATCCTTCAGAAAAAGAGTCCCGTCCTGTGTGCTTTGTAAATGTATAATTAGGGCGAAAATTATGGATGTACACAATGAATGATATTATATGTATCGAACTGTATAAATGAAAATAGTTGCAAACAAACCTGTGTGAAACTAGCAACAGTAACAATTCACTTCCGGGTCACGTTTTTGAGAGTCCTTCAAAAATAGTTACAAATTGTATGGCAAACTGTAGGCCTACAGTATATTAATTATCAGTGGCGTGTATTTATGGATGCCAGGGGAAGCCAGGCTTCCCCTCAAAAAATAGCTTTTGTCTCTTGTTTCATAATGTTCCTTCAATTTGCAAGAGGCTGAATGGATCTCACTGGAGAAAGCATCCGAGCGAACGAAACAGCGCCCCTCTGTCTCAGTATGTGTAGCGAATTTATCTGATGCTGTCTTGTCAAAAAGAGTATGACATTGTTGCTGCCAGTAGCATTGAATACAAGGGAAGCCAGCAGAGAAGGGTGCAATTATGGCCTGCATTTCGGGGCGTTCTTGCATGTTGGCATTCCTGCATCTGCAGCAACCCCTCTTTATACTTCTATTGGTCAATTTTAAGTTAGGACAGGCGGGAGGCGGGGGTGATCCAGTACACTAGGTGGCGTTGATGCCGATTAAACCCCACAGAAGAAAGGGTGGGGGGTGACAACAGTTGGAAGCTAGCTAGCCGTACATCGGTAGACGGTGTTCTTCACCCCTGCCTGTTGGGCACTGGTTTCCCGCAGTTCTGTTAACGATGGTGAGGGCAGGTGTTCGGCAGGGAGCGAAGGACACTGTGTACTAGCTTAGCCAGCTAGTCCTAAACTAAGGAGGACTCTGGTACACAACAGGAGGGAGGTGGTGGCGACGCCATGTGTTAGCGCGGCAGGTAGTGGTTAAGAGCGTTGTGCCAGTAACCGAAAGGTCGCTGGTTCTAATCCCCGAGCCGACTAGGTTAAACATCTGTCGATGTGCCCTTGAGCAAGGCATTTAACCCTAATTGCTCCTGTAAATCACTCTGGATAAGAGCGTCTGCTAAATGACTAAAAATGTGAATGTGTCTCCAAAGATTTTTATAACTAACCCAAGAAATTAATCATAGTGGGCAGAACAAACAAGGAAGTGGGCAGAGCCAAGCATGCGCTAGCGAGATCCTATTGGCGCATTCTAGCATTTATTAGCATATTTCCATTAGGGAACACTTTCACCCTTGCACTCCTTCTAAACAAACTTTGACTAGGGTAAAGTCTACAAAACGTAGTCCACTCTGTTTGTTATAGATTTTAGTTTTGGAAACAGAAAACTGTATTGATATCAAATGTTTCACGAGGAGGAAATTAGCAGAATGTCGGCCAAAATCCATCTTACTCCGTCTTCTCTCACTGCCGGCCACTGTGCTTCCTCTCATCACCATATTTGCTGTGCTAGCGGGAACGGGGACGACTGGTAGACAGTGTCCTTCACCCCCGCCAGTCGGACACGGTTTAATCTGATACACAGCAGGCGGGAGGCGAGGGCGACATCATGTGCTAGTGTCGCTAACTAGTTAGCAAGTACACAGTGTTGCCCCAGCCTTCGCCTGCTGTGCTAGCAGGGTGACCGATAGATAGTGTCCTTCACCCCCACCTGTTGGGCACTGTTTCCCTGTAGTTCTGTTAACAATGGTGAGGGCCGGTGTTCCGGCAGGCGGCAGCGAAGGACACTGTACAGTATACCGGTGTTGCTCCCGCTAGCTAGTAGGCAGAGGCAAAAAATTCAGATAATACTTTTATTTACCTTTTGACCCACATTCAAAAGTGTCACACAAACATAAGTGTGTGAGCTCAGCTGTGAATGCTCCTGGCGCACCCAAAAAAATTGTCACGGGAAGCCAGTTTGGATTTGGTTTCACACCAATCTCATCAAAAGCTAAATGTAATTTACAGAAAAAACTTGAATTGTTGTATCTCGTTGTGTAGTACTCCGGTGGCTGGCTAGCTAGCTAAAATCGTCCCTTTCCTAAATTAGCCATGGATGGAGATAAGGATTTGGACTTGTGGTTTTACTTAATTTAACGTACTGGCCAATTAATATAATGGCGATTCTGATCCAACCATAAATTCATACATTGTGCCCCTGGCCTGAGAGGATGGAAGTTCAACATGTAGCTAGATGTATTAGGGTAATGTTAACTAGCTGGCCTGATTTCGGCAATATGAAGGAGAGGAGAATGGCATTGTGTATTTTATTTTATTCCTCTTGCGTTAGTTACTATTTTATTTTTATTATTATTTTAAAACTCTGCATCATTGAGAAGTTTGTAAGCAAGCATTTCACGGTAAAGTCTACACCAGTTGTATTCGGCGGATGTGATGAATAAAATAGGATTTGATTTGGTGTTTCTTTACGTAGGGTGAGTCAACATGTTTTATTTACTTGCACCCACACACACACACACACACACACACACACACACACACAGTACCATGGACAGCCACATCATACTGGCTTACGCTGATTGGATTAAATCGTTTTTGGTATCTTTTAGTTGTCACTGTGTTGAAGTTGAAATGGTGCTGGAATGGTGGAGGCAGCTCCTGTTTTCTTTGCGACTTGCTGTAACTCTCTGTGGTTCTACATCAACAGTTGTTTAGTATAGTCCTAAAATGTCTGAATCATTAACTTGCTTGACCATTCTGTAGGTCATGTAACTGTTTGTTACGTGCAATATGCTTTGTGGACTTCACGGGACAGAGGTTGCTCTCCGGTTTTGTGATGAAACAAAGGTGTGGTTGAATTTATTCTGCCACTGTCTTCTTATTGTCTCTGCCTTAGGCCTATATACAGTATCACGGTGGCAAGGCATATGAACTAACAGGTTATAGAGCAAACATATAGGTTATAGGTTATAATATGGCTTTTTTTATTTGGCTTCCCCAGTGTTTTTACCCACGCACCGCTACTGTGAATTATGAAACCAAAAAATCTGAAACAATGTACAATACATACATTTCTGAGTGTATTGTTTCCCAATTTCTTTTTTTACAAATTGTCAAGTTTTTGTGTGTGTACTGATTTACCTGGCTTTACATTATTATTTACATGTTTTAATGTAACCTTTATTTTGACAGGGAAGACATATTGAGACCTAGGTCTCTTTTCCAAATGCACCATGTATAATACAATTTTAAAATACACATTAAACACAATATATACTGTATATATACAGTGCATTCGGAAAGTATTCAGACCCCTTGACTTTTTCCACATTTTGTTACGTTACAGCCTTATTCTAAAATGGCTGAAATAGTTTTTCCCCCCCTCAATCTACACACAATACCCCATAATGACAAAGCAAAAACTTATTTTTTTGCAAATTTATAAAAACAAAAACAAAAACTTAAATATCACATTTACATAAGTATTCAAACCCTTTACTCAGTACTTTGTTGAAGCACCTTTGGCAGCGATTACAGCCTCGAGTCTTCTTGGGTATGACGGTACAAGCTTGGAACACCTGTATTTGGGGAGTTTCTCCCATTCTTCTCTGCAGATCCTTTCAAACTCTGTCAGGTTGGATGGGGAGCCATCGCTGCACAGCTATTTTCAGGTCTATCCAGAGATGTTCGATCAGGTTCAAGTCCGGGCTCTGGCTGGGCTCAAGGACATTCAGAGACTTATCCCGAAGCCACTCCTGCGTTGTCTTGGCTGTGTGCTTAGGGTCGTTGTCCTGTTGGAAAGCGATCCTTTGCCCAAATCTGAGGTCCTGAGTGCTCTGGAGCAGGTTTTCAACAAGGATCTCTGTACTTTACTCCGTTCATCTTTCCTTCGACCCTGACTAGTCTCCCAGTCCCTGCCGCTGAAAAACATCCCCACAGCATGATGCTACCACCACCATGCTTCACCGTAGGGATGGTGCCAGGTTTCCTCCAGATGTGATGTTTGGCATTCAGGTCAATGAGTTCAATTTTGCTTTTATCAGACCAGAGAATCTTGTTTCTCATGGTCTGAGAGTCCTTTGGTGCCTTTTGGCAATCTCCTAGTGGGCTGTCATGTGCCTTTTACTGAGGAGTGGCTTCCGTCTGGCCACTCTACCATAAAGGCCTGATTGATGGAGTGCTGCAGAGATGGTTGTCCTTCTGGAAGGTTCTCCCATCTACACAGAGGAACTCTGGAGCTCTGTCAGAGTGACCATCGGGTTCTTGGTCACCTCCCTGACCAAGGCCCTTCTCCCCTGATTGCTCAGTTTGGCTGGTTGGCCAGCTCTAGAAAGAGTCTTAGTGGTTCCAAACTTCTTCCTTTTAAGAATGATGGAGGCCACTGTGTTCTTGGGGACCTTCAATGCTGCAGAAATGGTTTGGTGCCCTTCCCCAGATCTGTGCCTTGACACAATCCTGTCTTGGAGCTCTACGGATAAGTCCTTCAACCTCATGCCTTGGATTTTGCTCTGACACCTTATATAGACAGGTGTGTGCCTTTCCAAATCATGTCCAATCAATGGTTGAATTTACCACAGGTATGATCAATGGAAACAGGATGCACCTGAACTCAATTTCGAGTCTCATAGCAAAGGGTCTGAATACCTATGTAAATAAGGTAGTTCTGTTTTTATTTTTAATACATTGCTGTAAAGTAACAAAATGTGGAAAAAGAGAAGGGGTCTGTATACCTTCCGAATGAATATACACTACCGGTCAACAGTTTTACAACACCTACTCATTCAAGGTTTATTTTTTATTTTTACTATTTTCTACAATGTAGAATAATAGTGAAGACATAAAAACTATGAAATAACACATATGGAATCATGTAGTAAACAAAAAAGTGTTAAATGAAAATATATTTTATATTTGAGATTCTTCAAATAGCCACCCTTTGCCTTGATGACAGCTTTGCACACTCTTGGCATTATCTCAACCAGCTTCACCTGGAATGCTTTTCCAACAGTCTTGAAGGAGTTCCCACATATGCTGAGCACTTGTTGGCTGCTTTTCCTTCACTCTGCAGTCCGACTCATCCCAAACCATCTCAATTGGGTTGAGGTCGGGGGATTGTGGAGGCCAGGTCATCTGATGCAGTACTCCATCACTCTCCTTCTTGGTAAAATAGCCCTTACACAGCCTGGAGGTGTGTTGGGTCATTGTCATGTTGAAAAACAAATGATAGTCCCACTAAGCCCAAACCAGATGGGATGGCGTATCGCTGCAGAATGCTGTGGTAGCCATGCTGGTTAAGTGTGCCTTGAATTCTAAATAAATCACAGACAGTATCACCAGCAAAGCACTGCCACACCATACCACCTCCTCCATGCTTTACGGTGGGAACTACACATGCAGAGATCATCCGTTCACCCACAACGCATCTCACAAAGACACAGTGGTTGGAACCAAAAATCTCAAATTTGGACTCCAGACCAAATTTCCACCGGTCTAATGTCCATTGCTTGTGTTTCTTGGCCCAAGCAAGTCTCTTCTTATTATTGGTGTCCTTTAGTAGTGGTTTCTTTGCAGCAATTCGACCATGAAGGTCATCATTTTTTACATTTTAGCAGACACTCTTATCCAGAGCGACTTAGTTAGTGAGTGCATACATTTTTTTTTCATTCTGGTCCCCAGTGGGAATCGAACCCACAACCCTGGCGTTGCAAGCGCCATGCTCTACCAACTGAGCTACACACACAGTCTCCTCTGAACAGTTGATGTTGAGATGTGTCTGTTACTTGAACTCTGAAGCATTCATTTGGGCTGCAATTTCTGAGGCTGGTAACTCTAATGAACTTATCCTGTGCAGCAGAGGTAACTCTGGGTCTTCCATTCCTGTGGCGGTCCTCATGAGAGCCAGTTTCATCATAGCGCTTGATGTTTTTTGCGACTGCACTGGAAGAAACTTTCAAAGTTCTTGAAATGTTCTGTATTGACTGACCTTCATGTCTTAAAGTAATGATGGACTGTTGTTTCTCTTTGCTTATTTGAGCTGTTCTTGCCATAATATGGACTTGGTCTTCTACCAAATAAGGCTACTGTATACCTTGTCACACCACAACTGATTGTCTCAAACGCGTTAACAAGGAAAGAAATTCCACAAATTAACTTTTAGGAAGGCACACCTGTTAATTGATATGCATACCATGTGACTACCTCATGAAGCTGGTTGAGAGAATGCCAAGAGTGTGCAAAGCTGTCATCAAGGCTATTTGAAGAATCTCAAATATAAACTATATTTGGATTTGTTTAACACTTTTTTGGTTACTACATGATTCCATATGTGTTTTTTCATAGTTTTGATTTCTTTACTATTATTCTACAATGTAGAAAATAGTACAAATAAAGAAAAACCCTTGAATGAGTAGGTGTTCTAAAACCTTTGACCGGTAGTATATACAGTGGGGGAAAAAAGTATTTAGTCAGCCACCAATTGTGCAAGTTCTCCCACTTAATGAATTTATTTGCAAATTATGGTGGAAAATAAGTATTTGGTCAATAACAAAAGTTTCTCAATATTTTGTTATATACCCTTTGTTGGCAATGACACAGGTCAAACGTTTTCTGTAAGTCTTCACAAGGTTTTCACACACTGTTGCTGGTATTTTGGCCCATTCCTCCATGCAGATCTCCTCTAGAGCAGTGATGTTTTGGGGCTGTCGCTGGGCAACACGGACTTTCAACTCCTTCCAAAGATTTTCTATAGGGTTGAGATCTGGAGACTGGCTAGGCCACTCCAGGACCTTGTCATGCTGAAAGACCCAGCCACGTTTCATCTTCAATGCCCTTGCTGATGGAAGGAGTTTTTCACTCAAAATCTCACGATACATGGCCCCATTCATTCTTTCCTTTACACGGATCAGTCGTCCTGGTCCCTTTGCAGAAAAACAGCCCCAAAGCATGATGTTTCCACCCCCATGCTTCACAGTAGGTATGGTGTTATTTGGATGCAACTCAGCATTCTTTGTCCTCCAAACACGACGAGTTGAGTTTTTACAAAAAAAAATCTATTTTGGTTTCATCTGACCATATGACATTCTCCCAATCCTCTTCTGGATCATCCAAATGCACTCTAGCAAACTTCAGACGGGCCTGGACATATACTGGCTTAAGCAGGGGGACACGTCTGGCACTGCAGGATTTGAGTCCCTGGCGGCGTAGTGTGTTACTGATGGTAGGCTTTGTTACTTTGGTCCCAGCTCTCTGCAGGTCATTCACTAGGTCCCCCCGTGTGGTTCTGGGATTTTTGCTCACCGTTCTTGATCGTCATAGACGTCATATGATCACACCGGTACACGTGACCTGTTCCTCCAACAGGATTTATTCTACCCCTCCTGGTAACGTGAATTTTCTACACTCAGTTGGTCAATGAATATCCACGCACCATTTATTGTTCTCTTTCCTAATGTGAGATTAGGCACGCCCTTTCTCCATCAGACAGAAGCTTCAAACGACCTCAAATATATTTCCTTTCCTTACAGAAAGGCTATTTACTTGCAGAATTTCTTATTATTCTCACTCACACAGATGAGCAGCCACTTGTGCCCAAATTAATCAGACAATTTAATGACTCACAGTAGCCCAAGCAAACCACTCATCCACATGATCAGACCTACTCTATTTAACACTTTCTCTATATTTTAAAGCCTTAGTGACTGTTTAACCCGTTCACCTACTCAGGATGACCTAACTTTTTTACCTGATCGACTCTGCCTAACTTTGGCATCACCACAACACAGGATAATGCCCCACCTACCCGAGCAGACCTCTAACAATGAATTCCTCATTAGAGCGGTAATCATAGGTCCCAAATTTAGCTAGCCACCTGCCCGTTCAGCCCTCTGGAGCGCTAATTTTAGCTATCCAAAGCGGTATCCACAGGATTTCTATTTATTTAGCCCCCTGAGTGATACACTTCCTCTACACACCTGGACTTTTACCATGCTTTCCTAAGCGACCTGTAAATTCTTCACTTCTTCTCTGATTCACTTCCTCGACACAGAAAATAAGCAGTATTGCACAGGATTTCGCCTACCTAAGCAGCCTATAAACGATACACTTCCTCGACACGTTTATAGCGGTATTCGTAGGACTTAACATGTTAGTCTGATCGCTCAACCAGATGGACAACTGCCCGTGCCGAAATGACCCAGACAAAGCGAACAGCTGGATGAATCAAATCAATCAAATCAATTGAACAGACGGTTCAGACGAACAACAGAGTGATATCGACATGTATTCTTAAATTCAAAAGCTCCCAGTCTCTAATTTTCTGGTTCTT
Source organism: Coregonus lavaretus (assembly GCF_964263955.1). Lineage (NCBI taxonomy): Eukaryota > Metazoa > Chordata > Actinopteri > Salmoniformes > Salmonidae > Coregonus > Coregonus lavaretus. The sequence goes on from NC_140007.1 coordinate 16,830,145, forward strand.
AAATTTGGAGAGACCTACTTGGTATTTCTGCAGCTGATGCCGTGCCCCAGATCGAAGCACACAAACGTTTGTACTATATAAGTAAGAACTTGGCTTACCTTTTAAAAGCGGCCGCTTTTGTTTGTATGGTCCGTCCAAGCCGTTTCATAACTGCAGATGTACACCGTCTCTGGACCCTTTTTTCCAACTCCTGGCAAGCTCGCCAAATATGTCGTAGAAATATTTGACAAAAAAATAGACAACTCAAAAGTATCTCTCAAGAGACTGGAGCTTGTGAATCCAGAAATTAGACTTTATTATTGCGTAACAAAGCCGAGCCTCTTCATGGAACGGCTGTCTCTCTTTGGCTTAGAGATAATAATAATAATAATATGCCATTTAGCAGACGCTTTTATCCAAAGCGACTTACAGTCATGCGTGCATACATTTTTGTGTATGGGTGGTCTCGGGGATCGAACCCACTACCTTGGCGTTACAAGCGCCGTGGTCTACCAGCTGAGCTACAGAGGACCACAGGATGTCTTATATATAGATCTCTTATATACAAACACAAATGCACAGTCATGTATACATAGCTTACAAAGCTACTCCCCTTAAGATCACTGATTAACATCTTTAACTGCCACGCCACTATTATCTTTGAAAGTCCAATAACACATGTTGTTTACTCCAAAAGGCCATGGGCGCTTTTGCCTCTTTCCCTTATCTCATTATATTGGTGGCATGGCTCAGACACCTTTAAAAATAAAATACATACATTCATCAAAGCATGTTTACACATTGTATTGACTATATTCCTTATTTAGACATGCATCTGGACTTATAAAATGTCAATCATGTTTACTATATTTTATCTTTGACATTTCCCACCATTTTCCTTAATGATACATAAAATATTACCATACTTGCAAGCCGAAGAACACCATCCCAACCGTGAAGCACGGGGGTGGCAGCATCATGCTGTGGGGATGCTTTTCTGCAGGAGGGACTGGTGCACTTCACAAAATAGATGTCATCATGAGGAAGGACAATTATGTGGATATATTGAAGCATCTCAAGACATCAGTCAGGAAGTTAAAGCTTGGTCCAAATGGACAATGACCCCAAGCATACTTCCAAAGTTCCAAACACGACGAGTGGAGTTAAGACCAAAAAGCTCTATTTTTGTCTCATCAGACCACATGACCTTCTCCGATTCCTCCTCTGGATCATCCAGATGGTCATTGGCAAACTTCAGACGGGCCTGGACATGCGCTGGCTTGAGCAGGGGGACCTTGCGTGCGCTGCAGGATTTTAATCCATGACGGCGTAGTGTGTTACTAATGGTTTTCTTTGAGACTGTGGTCCCAGCTCTCTTCAGGTCATTGACCAGGTCCTGCCGTGTAGTTCTGGGCTGATCCCTCACCTTCCTCATGATCATTGATGCCCCACGAGGTGAGATCTTGCATGGAGACCCAGACCGAGGGTGATTGACCGTCATCTTGAACTTCTTCCATTTTCTAATAATTGCGCCAACAGTTGTTGCCTTCTCACCAAGCTGCTTGCCTATTGTCCTGTAGCCCATCCCAGCCTTGTGCAGGTCTACAATTTATCCCTGATGTCCTTACACAGCTCTCTGGTCTTGGCCATTGTGGAGAGGTTGGAGTCTGTTTGATTGAGTGTGTGGACAGGTGTCTTTTATACAGGTAACGAGTTCAAACAGGTGCAGTTAATACAGGTAATGAGTGGGGAACAGGAGGGCTTCTTAAAGAAAAACTAACAGGTCTGTGAGAGCCGGAATTCTTACTGGTTGGTAGGTGATCAAATACTTATGTCATGCAATAAAATGCAAATTAATTACTTAAAAATCATACAATGTGATTTTCTGGATTTTTGTTTTAGATTCCGTCTCTCACAGTTGAAGTGTACCTATGATAAAAATTACAGAACTCTACATGCTTTGTAAGTAGGAAAACCTGCAAAATCGGCAGTGTATCAAATACTTGTTCTCCCCACTGTGTGTGTATATATATATATATATATATATATATATATATATACACACACAGTGAGGGAAAAAAGTATTTGATCCCCTGCTGATTTTGTACGTTTGCCCACTGACAAAGAAATGATCAGTCTATAATTTTAATGGTAGTTTTATTTGAACAGTGAGAGACAGAATGACAACAAAAAAATCTATAAAAACGCATGTCAAAAATGTTATAAATTGATTTGCATTTTAATGAGGGAAATAAGTATTTGACCCCCTCTCAATCAGAAAGATTTCTGACTCCCAGGTGTCTTTTATACAGGTAACGAGCTGAGATTAGGAGCACACTCTTAAAGGGAGTGCTCCTAATCTCATCTTGTTACCTGTATAAAAAGACACCTGTCCACAGAAGCAATCAATCAATCAGATTCCAAACTCTCCACCATGGCCAAGACCAAAGAGCTCTCCAAGGATGTCAGGGACAAGATTGTAAACCTACACAAGGCTGGAATGGGCTACAAGACCATCGCCAAGCAGCTTGGTGAGAAGGTGACAACAGTTGGTGCGAAGAAACACAAAATAACTGTCAATCTCCCTCGGCCTGGGGCTCCATGCAAGATCTCACCTCGTGGAGTTGCAATGATCATGAGAATGGTGAGGAATCAGCCCAGAACTAAATGGGAGGATCTTGTCAATGATCTCAAGGCAGCTGGGACCATAGTCACCAAGAAAACAATTGGTAACACACTACGCTGTGAAGGACTGAAATCCTGCAGCGCCCGCAAGGTCCCCCTGCTCAAGAAAGCACATATACAGGCCCGTCTGAAGTTTGCCAATGAACATCTGAATGATTCAGAGGAGAACTGGGTGAAAGTGTTGTGGTCAGATGAGACCAAAATCGAGCTCTTTGGCATCAACTCAACTCGCCGTGTTTGGAGGAGGAGGAATGCTGCCTATGACCCCAAGAACACCATCCCCACCGTCAAACATGGAAGTGGAAACATTCTACTTTGGGGGTGTTTTTCTGCTAAGGGGACAGGACAACTTTACCGCATCAAAGGGACAATGTACCGTCAAATCTTGAGTGAGAATCTCCTTCCCTCAGCCAGGGCATTGAAAATGGGTCGTGGATGGGTATTCCAGCATGACAATGACCCAAAACACACGGCCAAGCCAACAAAGGAGTGGCTCAAGAAGAAGCACATTAAGGTCCTGGCGTGGCCTAGCCAGTCTCCAGACCTTAATCCCATAGAAAATATGTGGAGGGAGCTGAAGGTTTGAGTTGCCAAATGTCAGCCTCGAAATCTTAATGACTTGGAGAAGATCTGCAAAGAGGAGTGGGACAAAATCCCTCCTGAGATGTGTGCAAACCTGGTGGCCAACTACAAGAAATGTCTGACCTCTGTGATTGCCAACAAGGGTTTTGCCACCAAGTATTAAGTCATGTTTTGCAGAGGGGTCAAATACTTATTTCCCTCATTAAAATGCAAATACATTTATAACATTTTTGACATGCGTTTTTCTGGATTTTTTTGTTGTTATTCTGTCTCTCACTGTTCAAATAAACCTACCATTACAATTATAGACTGATCATTTCTTTGTCAGTGGGCAAACGTACAAAATCAGCAGGGGATCAAATACTTTTTTCCCTCACTGTATATATATACACACACATTAGAATACAAAAACACAGTCATGGTAAGCACAAATAAAACATCACAAATCACCCAGAAAAACAGTTACATTCATCCACAAATAAAACTCCAATCAATAATTGAAGATGAAATGTATTTTGAATTTTGTTCCAGCAATACGGTGCATTAAACTAAAGCAGATTTGCCTAGCTCGGTGGAGACCCTAGGAACTTCAAGAGTTAACCAATCCTGTAAATGGGTTAGGCAACTCATTTACATTACATTTTACATTTACGTCATTTACATCAGAGGGATCGAGTGTTGGTTTTTTGAGAAGGGGTGCAACTCTCGCTCTCTTGAAGACGGAAGGGACATAGCCAGCGGTCAAGGATGAGTTGATCAGTTAGGTGAGGTTGGGGAGAAGGTCACCGGAGATGGTCTGGAGAAGAGAGGAGGGGATAGGGTCAAGCGGGCAGATTGTTGGGCGGCCTGCAGTCACAAGTCGCAAGATTTTATCTGGAGAGAGAGGGGAGAAAGAAGTCAAAGCATAGGGTAGGGCAGTGTGAGCAGGAGCAGCAGTGTCATTAGACTTAACAAATGAGGATCGGATGTCGTCAACCTTCTTTTCAAAGTGGTTGACGAAGTCATCCACAGAGAGGGAGGGGGGGGGGGAGGATTCAGCAGGGAGGAGAATGTGGCAAAGAGCTTCCTAGGGTTAGAGGCAGATGCTTGGAATTTAGAGTGGTAGAAAGTGGCCTTAGCAGCAGAAACAGATGAAGAACATTTAGAGAGGAGGGAGTGAAAAGATGCCAGGTCCGCAGTCTAGTTTTCTTCCATTTCCGCTCAGCTGCCCGGAGCTCTGTTCTGTGAGCTCGCAATGAGTCATCAAGCCACGGAGCTGGAGGGGAGGACCGAGCCGGCCGGGAGGATAGGGGACATAGAGAGTCAAAGGATGCAGAAAGGGAGGAGAGGAGGGTTGAGGAGGCAGAATCAGGAGATTGGAGGGAGAAGGATTGAGCAGAGGGAAGAGATGATAGGATGGAAGAGGAGAGAGTAGCGGGAGAGAGAGAGCGAAGGTTGCGGCGGCGCATTACCATCTGTGTATGGGCAGAGTGAGTAGTGTTGGAGGAGAGCGAGAGAGAAAAGGATACAAAGTAGTGGTCGGAGACATGGAGGGGAGTTGCAGTGAGATTAGTAGAAGAACAGCATCTAGTAAAGATGAGGTCAAGCGTATTGCCTGCCTTGTGAGTAGGGGGGGATGGTGAGAGGGTGAGGTCAAAAGAGGAGAGGAGTGGAAAGAATGAGGCAGAGAGAAATGAGTCAAATGTAGACGTAGGGAGGTTGAAATCCCCCAGAACTGTGAGGGGTGAGCCATCCTCAGGAAAGGAACTTATCAAGGCGTCAAGCTCATTGATGAACTCTCCAAGGGAACCTGGAGGGCGATAGATGACAAGGATATTAAGCTTAAATGGGCTAGTGACTGTGACAGCATGGAATTCAAATGAGGAGATAGACAGATGGGTTAGGGGGAAAATTGAGAATGTCCACTTGGGAGAGATGAGGATTCCTGTGCCACCACCCCGCTGACCAGATGCTCTCGGGGTATGCGAGAACACATGGTCAGACGAGGAGAGAGCAGTAGGAGTAGCAGTGTTTTCAGTGGTAATCCATGTTTCCGTCAGCGCCAAGAAGTCGAGGGACTGGAGGGTAGCATAGGCTGGGATGAACTATGCCTTGTTGGCAGCAGAATGGCAGTTCCAGAGGCTGCCTGAGACCTGGAACTCCAGGTGGGTGGTGCGTGCAGGGACCACCAGGTTAGAGAGGCAGCAGCCACGCGGTGTGAGGCGTTTGTGTAGCCTGTGCGGAGAGGAGAGAACAGGGATAGGCAGAGGCATAGTTGACAGGCTGCAGCAAATGGCTACAATAATGCAGAGGAGATCGGAATGAAATGAACTAAACATCTGGGAAAGGAGAGAGTGGGGCCTCCCTCACCACAACTCCCAAATATAACTCTCCCAACTTCCACCTCAGAAACTATAATTGTTTCACTGAAACACCCGAATATAACTCTCCCAACTTCCACTTTAGAAATTATAATTGTTGTAAACTACAGCGGTTCAATGTTTCTAGGAATAGACTCTAACTTACTTTATTCAGCTAGCTAACTTGGTACAGTATTCTTCCATGAAAACCGCCCAGGGCACCGTATCCTATGATGCCATAGCTAACTAGCATCCAATAACACACGGTTTAGCACCAATACTTGGTTACAACAAACGACCAATAGTGTGTTAACACACTAAACAGATAATTCGTGTCCGTGTCTAGTTCCTTTCATAACGCAGCAATAATTAAACGTTGGCTAGCTAGCACAAAGTCAGTACTGCTAGCTACACAAGTGGACTACACATCTCGAATGTTCAGAAAGGGAAGCTTTATGTTGCAAAATTCTCATTGACTAAAATTATATTGTATTTAGCTGCTACAGTACTGCTAGCTGGTAGTGTTGGCTAGCTAGCAATGGCTGCTGTGTTGACTTTGATAAACGGCGTCGCTGCGAACGAATAACCTCGATAGTTTCTCTATACTACACCTTTATCTTTGATACAAATACAACTATGTAGCTAGCCAACATTACACTAATCAAATCGTTCCATTGTAATGTAATGTGTCTTATTACCTGCGGAGCGAAGTACAGCATGACTACAGCATGACTACTCACCTCGCCTGCCGCTCACACCGATCTGCCTCCCCTCGAATTCTGAATTGTATTAATATTTGATCACATTATGAATTGGATGAGGAATACAATCACCAAGGTAAATAACCTGTTCCGCCAAGCAAGAAATTGAGAAAATCCAACCGTAGGCTTATGTCACCAGCTGGGTTAGGTTTAGATCATTACACATGTTTTTAGATTGTCTGAAGCCTGCATTTTTAGGTCACCCAGGATAATAACTTCTGATTTAGTAAAAGAAGACAACAAACTAGTTAACTCCTCGAGTGCACAAAGGTTAGCTAAGGGAGGGCAGTATGCCCCTATAACAGTTATGGATCCATTTTTCCCCAGACAAAGGCTTAAAGATAGTAGCTAAAACATTTTGGCAAGGGAAATGGATTTCCATAGATTTTTTATAAAATGGCCACTCCACCACCTCTACCCTGTCTGTCAGCTCTGAATACATGATAACCCTCAATATTAATATCAGAGTCTAGAATGTCCACAGAGATCCAAGTTTCAGTCAATACCAGAGTATCTGGATTCGTCTGCAAAGCCCAGATCTTGATGTAATCCAGTTTAGGAAGTAAGCTCCTAATGTTCAGATGCATCAACCCAAGACCTTTACGATTTTTTAAGTCACAGGGAAACTCAAACTCATACAAGCTAAGTTCAATAGGCGGTTGCAGGCCCTGTCTGATGGTTGATATTGATATAGTTGGTATGGGTATAAGATTGCATAGAACTGCACCATTTGGTCTATCCCTATTAGTAGAGGAAGGAGAAGAAAATGGAAAGACTTTTCCAATTGATTTACCTGGCTGTACGCTGTTCAAGAAAAGGTTCAGTAGCCCTACCCATCAAGGTGACAGACAGTGACACATTCAATACCGCCTTGCACACTCTTGCCTGCGTCTATCTGATCTAGAGTGTAATCATTAGTCCAACAGTTAAAAACATTTAAGAAAAGTTTTCAACAGAATCGGCGGAATACACATCTGATCACACGCAAACACAGTTCACTTTCATAGCAGCCACATACAAACAGCATGATCATTTTGCTCGTTGTAGAATTCCTTCTCGCATCTACGCGCTCTCCTCCTCTCACCTTTTCCCCATAACAATGAGATGTAATTTCCTCAGTTGCTTCTGGTTATTATCAAATGGTATTACAGACATATCCAAATATTTCTGTTCACTCCCTTACCATCGGCAGACGTTTTCGGAGCATGAGGTCTGATACCAACAGGCTCAGAGACCGTTTCTATCTACAAGCCATCAGCCTGCTGAACACTTGAACTGGACTGACCACCTGCTCTGATTCTTCGCACCTTAGCACACATGCACTCACTCACGCACACACCCACACAAACATACACACATCCACACACACAGTGCCTTCAGAAAGTATTCAGGCCTTTTGAATTTTTCCACATTTTGTTGTGTTACAAAGTGGGATTAACATGAATTTGTCATTTTTTTATCGACAATATAAAATACTATGTAATGTCAAAGTGAAAGAAAAATTCTAACATTTGTAAAAGAAATCATGAAAAATAAAACACTAATATATCTTGATTAGATAAGAATTCAACCCCCTGAGTCAGTACATGTTAGAATCACCTTTGGCAGCGATTATAGCTGTGAGTCTTTCTGGGTAAGTCTCTAAGAGTTTTCCACACCGGGATTGTGCAACATTTGCCCATTATTCTTTTTGCCCATTAATCTCTCAGCTCTGTCAAATTGGTTGTTGATCATTGCTACACAACCATTTCCAGGTCTTGCCATAGATTTAAGCAGATTTAAGTCAAAACTGTAACTTGGCCACTCAGGAACATTCACTCTCTTCTTGGTAAGCAACGCCAGTGTAGATTTGGCCTTGTGTGTTAGGTTATTGCTGAAAGGTGAATTCATCTCCCAGTGTGGTGGAAAGCAGACTGAACCAGGTTTTCCTCTAGGATTTGTCCTGTGCTTACCGTCATTCCATTTATTTTTATCCTGAAAAACTCCCTAGTCCTTAACGATTACAACCATACCCATAACATGACGCAGCCACCACAATGCTTGAAAATATGGAGAGAGGTACTTAGTAATGTGTTGTATTGGATTTGCCTCATACATCATCAATTACTTTGCCAATTTTTTTTGCAGTATTATTTTAGTGCCTTGTTGCAAACAGGATGCAATATTTTTATGCGGTACGTGTGGGGTACAGAGATGAGGTAGTCATTGAAAAATCATGTTAAACACTATTATTACACATAGAGTGAGTCCATGCAACTTATGTGACTTGTTAAGCATATTTTTATTCCTTTACTTGTTTAGGCTTGCCATAACAAAGGGGCAAGACATTTCAGCTTTTCATTTTACATTTATTTGTAAACATTTAGAAAAACCTAATTCCACTTTCACATTATGGGGCGTTGTGTGTAGTCCAGTGACAAAATTGATTGCTAAATACTGCAACATTTTAACACTTGCCCCCCCATCCCCCGCCTCCCCCTCCCCTCAACACATGTAAATGTTGAGACTATAAATTGTGCCTTCCTGTATTATGCTTATGCTAAAAAATTGATTATATTCTACTGAGACATTTTTCTTTGTTCATAGTCATATTTTATTTACTATTGTTGTTGCATTATCAAGAAGGAACCTGCACGTAAGCATTTAGTTCGACAGTGTTTACCGTGTGAATCCCGTACATACGACTAATACAACTTGAAACTATTGCTGTGTAATTTTTTTCTCTCCATTTCATAGATATAATCAGGGGACTTTTATTTTGAAAGGGAAATTACAACGAGCACAACCTTATTGTTGCTGGCTTCACACAGCAGTTTAACTATTCCCCCCCCGCCCCCATTTGAAATAGTTAAAATGTAAAATCTTTAACAGTTATTGTTAAGGGTAGGTACCAGTTATTGTTAAGGGTAGGGGCGTCCCAAGTGTACAGTACAGTCACAGTCATGAGACAGATATTTCACCGGATGTATAAATGTGAAGCATCCTGTTGGCGTTTCCATTCACTACCAAATATGGTGGTGAGAAGTAGCCCAGTGGCCGGCAGTGGGAGATGATGGAGCAAGATGGATTTTGGCCCACATTCTGCTACTTTTCTCATCGATGAAACATTTGATCTCAATACAGATTTCTGTTTCCAAAACTAGAATCTGTTACGAACTGAGTGAACTTAGTTTTTCTAGACTTTACCCTTTGCCAACGTTTCAAAAAAATTGCGTTGTTTAGAAGGAGTACAAGGGCGAATTTAGTTACTGCACGAACACTTCAGAGTAGGCGTTCCCTAACGGAAATATGCAAATACTTGTAGCCAGGCTCTCGCTAGCTCGTGCTTGGCTCTGCCCACCTCCTTGCTTGTTCTGCCCACTATGATTAATTTGCTCCAATTGGAAACGACAGGCTGTTGTCTATCTTGGGTTAGTTAAAAAAACATATTTGGTATAGTTTACTCTAGCCCTACACTCGGGTGTATCACTTATTTTGTTTTAGCATCCTCTGTACATTATTTTGATAGTGCACAAGTGCTTACAAATGCAGTCATTACAAAAAGCCAAATACACTCATTTTATACTAAGGTGTCATTATACACAAGTCCTATTGCACAAAAACGTTGGATATATTAAACTAAATAATGCATTTGTAGTAACATTAATGTAAACATGTTTTTATTTAATACAAAACAAATAATATAAAGCAAAAAAGTACTTTATGTTAAACTGAGGATTTTCAGAATATCTATGTGCACCAGGTTCTGTACAATATACTCAAACCTTTCAAAACAGTCCTTGAGTCTAAATGTAGAAAACTTCAATAGTCATTCTCCAACCACCCTTCCGTTCCATGTTCCTTTGAGTGAGTCCAGGCCTACACATTTCAGTCATTTAGCAGATGCCCTTATCCAGAGTGACTTAAGTTAGTGCATTCATCTTAAGATAGCTAGGTGGGACAACCACATATCACAGTCATAGTAAGTACAATTTTTCCTCATAGCTATCAGCAGTCAGAGCTAGTAAGAGGGAAAATAGTGAAGTGTGAGGTCATGAAAGGCTTTTCCAACTGCTCTTAAACGCTAGTAAAACTAAATGCATGCTCTTCAATCGAACGCCCGCCTAACTAGAATCACTACTATCGGCGGGTCTGATTTAGAATATGTGGACAACTACAAATACCTAGGTGTCTGGTTAGACCGTAAACTGTCCTTCCAGACTCACATTAAGCATCTCCAATCCAAAATTAAATCTAGAATCGGCTTCCTATTTCGCAACAAAGCCACCTTCACTCATACTGCCAAACATGCCCTCGTAAAACTGACTATCCTACCGATCCTTGACTTCGGCGATGTCATTTACAAAATTGCCTCCAACACTCTACTCAGCAAATTGGATGTAGTCTATCACAGTGCCATCCGTTTTGTCACCAAAGCCCCATATACTACCCACCATTGTGACCTGTACGCTCTCGTTGGCTTGCCCTCACTACATATTCGTCGCCAAACCCACAGGTTATCTATAAATCTCTTCTAGGCAAATCCCCGCCTTATCTTATATCATTGGTCACTATAGTAACACCCACCCGTAGTATGCGTTCCAGCAGTTATATCTCACTGGTCATCCCCAAAGCCAACACCTCCTTTGGCCGCCATTCCTTCCAGTTCTCTGCTGCCAATGACTGGAACGAACTGCAAACATCTCTGAAGCTGGAGACACTTATCTCCCTCACTAACTTTAAGCATCAGTTGTCAGAGCAGTTTACCGATCACTGCACCTGTACACAGCCCATCTGGAATTAGCCCACCCAACTACCTCATCCCCATATTATTTATTTTGCTCATTTGCACCCCAGTATCTCTATTTGCACATCATCTTCTGCACATCTATCACTCCAGTGTTAATACTAAATTGTAAATATTTTTGCACTATGGCCTATTTATTACCTTACCTCCATAATTTACTACATTTGCACACACTGTATATAGATTTTCTATTGTGTTTTTGACTGTACGTTTTGTTTATCCCATATGTAACTCTGTTGTTGTTTTTATCGCACTGCTTTGCTTTATCTTGGCCAGGTCGCAGTTGTAAATGAGAACTTGTTCTCAACTGGCTTACCTGGTTAAATAAAAGTGGGATTAGGGGACGGGGGTGCAAGGGGGGCTGCTGTGGGATTATTAAAAATACTCTTTGAAGGGTTTGTTTTCAGAACATGGGCAGGGACTCTGCTGTCCACCATTGGGGTGCCAGGACAGAGAAGAGCTTGGACTGGGCTGAGTGGGAGCTGCCCTCCCGTAGGACTGGGAGGGCCAAGAGACCAGAGGTGGCAGAACAAAGTACTTGGGTTGGGGTGTAGGGTTTGAGCAGAGCCTGAAGGTAGGGAGGGGCAGTTCCTCTTTCTCCTCCATAGAATCCAACAACACTGCCATCTACTGACAACATGATTTATTACATATTTTTAGAGTTAACAGTATTTTTATTTGTAGACAGAAAAACACTTATGCCTACCTAACCAAATGTTAATATTACATTAGTCCATTATAAAATAAATTACTCTAAAGGGAGCCAACATGTATCTGCATGCAGTTTGTGGATAGAATTGTGAGCAATCTTTGCAGAACAAATATAAAAAACCTAGGTGCAAAAGCTGATAAGGCAGAAATAAACAGTAAAAATGCTAGTCAGTAAAATTGAAATATTTTCTGAAAACATATCTTAAGATGCTTTGTCAATGCATCAACATACTCAAATACCCTAACCCTTTAGCAAAAACAGGAAAACCCAGGAACATTGTCATAAAAATGTAAATGACATGTTATCACCGGAATTATTTTATTTTGGAATTAAACATTCAATACTGAACAGAAACGCATTTCCTGCAGGTAATAAAACGTATTACATACAGTGCATTCGGAAAGTATTCAGACCCCTTGACTTTTTCCACATTTTGTTACGTTACAGCCTTATTCAAAAATTTATTCAATCGTTTGTTTTTTCCTCAATCTACACACAATACCCCATAACGACGAAGCAAAAACAGGTTTAGAAATGTTTGCAAATGTATTAAAAATAAAACAGAAATATTACATTTACATAAGTATTCAGACTAGGGCTGTCAAAGTTAACGCGTTAATGCTTAAATTTTCAATGGCGTATTTTCTTTTGACGCCATTAAAACATTCTTAGTTTGACCCTCTGAACTATCCATAGTTCAAATTCAAGCCCTGGCAGCCGATGCACTAGTTTGACAACCACTTTACTAGCTAGCTACTTGTATGACTGAATGATGGAGATTGCTAGTAAGGGGCTTTTAAATGGCAAATTACATTTCAAATCACTCCCAGATGGCTCTCTGGATAAAACCAAAGTAATTTTCATTTACTGCAAGGCTGAATTTGTCTATTTTTTACTTAACACTTTTTTTCTTAACTGCATTGTTGGTTAAGGGCGTGTAAGTAAGCATTTCACTGTAAGGTCTACACTGGTTGTATTCGGCGCATGTGGCAAATAAAATTTGATTTGGTTGTCCTTCTGGAAGGTTCTCCCATCGCCACAGAGGAACTCTGGAGCTCTTTCAGAGTGATCATCGGGTTCTTGGTCACCTCCCTGACCAAGGCTCTTCTACCCCGATTGCTCAGTTTGGCCAGGCGGCCAGCTCTAAGAATTGTCTTGGTGGTTCCAAACTTTTTCCATTTAAGAATGATGGAGGCCACTATGCTGCAGACATTTTTGGTACCCTTCCCCAGTTCTGATATGCACTGTCAACTGTGGGACCTTATATAGACAGGTGTGTGCCTTTCCAAATCATGTCCAATCAATAGAATTTACCACAGGTGGACTCCAATCAAGTCGTAGAAACATCTCAAGGATGATCAATGGAAACAGGATGCACCTGAGCTCAATTTCGAGTCTCGTAGCAAAGGGTCTGAATACTTATGTAAATAAGGTATTTCAGTTTTTAAATAAATAATTATTTGCAAACATTTCTAAAAACCTGTTTTCCCTTTGTCATTTTGGGTACTGTGTGTAGATTGATGAGGATTTGTTTTAATTTAATCAATTTTATAATAAGGCTGTAACGTAACAAAATGTGGAAAAAGTCAACGGGTCTGAATACTTTCCGAATGCACTGTAAATATGACAATTAAAATAAGAGTTCTACAAGGCTGAACTTATGCAACACATTGGAATTTGGAAAGCGATTCAGTCTAACTCAGCCCATGTTCTTTCTAATCATTGCAAGAGCAGCCTCCTTCTCCTTCAAGAGTTCTTTCAGTCGTTTGATTCTCTCATGACGCTTGATTTCTTCAGGGTCCATGGGTGCTGTAGAGCAGAGATAACTGGTTGGGATCTCTCCAGCTGTACTACTTCCCTTCTCACTCACATTTGAAAGACATTGGATCTCCACAGATGTTTGCTCTTTATCTTCCATTTGAGCCTTTGTGGACTTTCTACGCTTTTGTTTAGCTGATATTGCAATTGCACAGGTACTGCCATCTGAGGTCCTGGTGTTCGGTGGTTTAGATGAACTAGGCCCCTCTTGTGAAGTGGATGATGAGCTCATTGCTTTGTCTTGTACTAGTGTTCCAGTCACCCCACATGGACACGCAGTGCATCTTCTCCCTTTTCCCCTTCTTTTTCTAGAGTTAGGCTTTATGTTGCTTGCTGTGCCACATAAGTGCCCAGGAGCGCAATCCATAGCTTCAGTGTTTGTTTGTGGGTGGACAGATGGAACGGGTGACTTTGAGCTTCTTTTTGAAATATGTACTGGATTGAGATCTGGCAGAGGTTTAGAAGGGACCCCTGTTTCAATTTCGGTGGAAATTAAATCATTGACAGTCGGTTCCTCATACCCAAATATGTGTTCAGCATCAGATAACATTTCCAGCTGAGGAGTTGGACTGGTGAGGGGCTGCATTTTCAACTGAGGACTTGGACTGGTGAGGGGCTGCATTTCCAACTGAGGAGTAAGACTGGTGAGGGGCTGCATTTTCAACTGAGGACTTGGACTGGTGAGTGGCTGCATTTCCAACTGAGGAGTAAGACTGGTGAGGGGCTGCATTTTCAACTGAGGACTTGGACTGGTGAGGGGCTGCATTTCCAACTGAGGAGTAAGACTGGTGAGGGGCTGCATTTTCAACTGAGGACTTGGACTGGTGAGTGGCTGCATTTCCAACTGAGGAGTAAGACTGGTGAGGGGCTGCATTTTCAACTGAGGACTTGGACTGGTGAGGGGCTGCATTTCCAACTGAGGAGTAAGACTGGTGAGGGGCTGCATTTTCAACTGAGGACTTGGACTGGTGAGTGGCTGCATTTCCAACTGAGGAGTAAGACTGGTGAGGGGCTGCATTTTCAACTGAGGACTTGGACTGGTGAGGGGCTGCATTTCCAACTGAGGAGTAAGACTGGTGAGGGGCTGCATTTTCAACTGAGGACTTGGACTGGTGAGGGGCTGCATTTCCAACTGAGGAGTAAGACTGGTGAGGGGCTGCATTTTCAACTGAGGACTTGGACTGGTGAGTGGCTGCATTTCCAACTGAGGAGTAAGACTGGTGAGGGGCTGCATTTTCAACTGAGGACTTGGACTGGTGAGTGGCTGCATTTCCAACTGAGGAGTAAGACTGGTGAGGGGCTGCATTTCCAGCTGAGGAGTTGGACTGGTGAGGGGCTCTGTGTTTTCTGAACTTTCAGATGCATTTTCAACTTTTCCTATTTTCAGTCTTTTAGCATCTATTGGGCAACTATCATCATTCCTAGTTGCAGAGACCTGTGAAAC
Source organism: Coregonus lavaretus (assembly GCF_964263955.1). NCBI lineage: Eukaryota > Metazoa > Chordata > Actinopteri > Salmoniformes > Salmonidae > Coregonus > Coregonus lavaretus. Next base: position 16,845,251 of record NC_140007.1, read on the forward strand.
AAGGTGCTTAATTTTTAGAGTGGGAAATACAGTAATACATCTTGGAAAATGCTGTTCAAATTAATGGTAAAACAATATACTTTTTGTCTCGAAATTCAACCGTGACAATCTAATAGGCTAAAGTAGACCAACAATACCTCATGCATTAGTAAGCTTTGGAAAGTAGAAAATGATCAGTTACCTCGTGTTCCCTCCTTTTTACCAAAATGTTTGATCCCTGTAACAATTTGCGAATAGCCTCTATGGTACGTTTGTTTGTGGTCCCAATCCGAGGAAACACTTTAGGGATAGCCTTGGGTTTAGCATCAACCCTCGCCAAACATATTTTCACATCAGATGTGATCCCAAACATCTGTTTCAGCAGGCGATCACAAGTTTCCAAGGATTTCATGTCCAACACAGAAGTCCGCTGCTCAGGGATGGGATCTGATGAGCTCTAAAATTGGGGAATGATCAAGATTAAAAGCCTTGGTGAGTTTACTTTATTATACTGAACAAAAATATAAACACAACGTGCAACAATTTCTAAGATTGTACGGAGTTACAGTTCATATAAGGAAATCGGTCAATTGAAATAAATTCATTAGGCCCTAATCTATGGATTTCACATGACTGGGGAGCCAGGCCCAGCAAATCAGAATGCGTTTTTCCCCACAAAAGGGCCTTTTTACAAACATAAATACGCCTTGCATGCTCCCTCAAAACTTGAGACATCTGTGGCATTGTGTTGTGTGACAAAACTGCACATTTTAAAGTGCCCTTTTATTGTCCCAAGCACAAGGTGCACCTGTGTAATAATAATGCTGTTTAATCAGCTTCTTGATATGCCACATCTGTCAGGTGGATGGATAATTTTGGCAAATGAGAAATGCTCACTAACAGGGATGTAAACAAATTTGTGCACAAAATTTGAGAGAAATAACCTTTTTGTGCGCATGGAACATTTCTGGGATATTTATTTTTAGCTCATGAAACGTGGGACCAACACTTTAAATGTTATGGTTAATATTATTGTTCAGTGTAGCTATCTGAGTTGTGGGATGTCTTACCTTTTCTTTGTGAGTCTCCATTTCTGTTTGGAGAGAGGTACTTCCAGGAATGTTGTCCATTTCTTGCGTGGCGGCATGGTGCTGACTGTTTCCAATCCCCTGGTCAGTGGCATCATCCTGGACGCTCCCCATTTCTTGGGTTGAAGCACTGGGACGACTGCTTCCCATTTCCTTGCTAGTGGCATTACCCTGAATGTTCTCTATTCGGATTCCAGTTGCACGGCCATGAAATCTTTGCAGTATTTTCCTATACTGACCAGTGATGTTTTGCTGACGGGAGTTCAACTCTAGGCCTGTTGCACTACCTTGAAAGCCTGCCATGTCTTGGGCAGTGGCAATGCTCTGACACTTTTCTATTGACAGGCCAGATACTTTCTTCTGACTATCCACTACCTGGCCATTCAAATGATCTTGACTGCATAACATTTCTTGTTCAGCTTCCAAGTCATTCAGCATATAAGCCATTTCTTTGTCTCCTTCAACTACTTTAGACACCGTTTTGGGTGGAAGGTATGAGACAAATATTACATTGGAGTCTTCGTCCTCATCGACTTCAGGTTGCCTTGTTACGCCCCTTGTTGATATTGCCTGGCATGTAAGGTCATCCTGTGGATCATCGTCACAGAGGTCAATGATGTCATCTGGTATAACAATGTGTTTAGGATCTGGTCTGGTTTTATTTGACAATTGTGATCCAAATGAGGCGCTTAAGGGTAGGGAGGGCGGTAAGCTGATTCTCTGATTGAATCCAACACTTTCTGCTGCCTGTGTGGTGGAGTCACCCATGTTCCTACTGGCCTCCAAGGGCTTTGATGGTCGGTTACAAAGCTCAGGGGTTTTCTTGGCTACAAAATACACCTTCCCATTGTACATCACTAAGGCATTGTCCTTCTCTTGGCCAATTTTTGTCTGACTCTCTTGGGAAGGTGAACACTTTTTTGCTGTGTTTTCACAGGTTTTGGTGCCTTTTTCCATCTCTGCCAGAGTTTTCAGAATATCTGAGGTCATAGAAGAGGAATTCACAGGAACAAGGCATGGAGCAGGTGAGCCATCCGCCTCCTCAATCACCCACTTAATAGGAGTGACCGGTCTTTTGCCATCCTTAGCAGTAGTAGAACACGGTGTTGAGCCTGTCGAAGAGCATGTAGAAAGTGTCTGGCCAGATGACCTTGGAAGTCGGCTGAGGGAGAGGGCTGTCTTCTGAGATGTTGGACATAATGGAGTACCACCTGGTTTCATGGTTTGGACAGGGGACACATAAAGAACCATTGGCAAATTTGAATTTGAGGCACAGCTCGTTGATGAAGTAAATATCTGTCTCTTTATGGCTGGGGGGAGTGCGGATGCTGGAAGGGTTTTCACTTGAGCATTAGGGGGAATTTGAAGGTATTGTCCATTTGGAAGCGCTGGAGATTTCACAGTGACTGGCAGCTGTTCCTTATTCAAAAGTGTTAGCTCAGGTGATGTCAAGGATACCGCACTTTGGGCTACTTTTGTTGTTACTATAGGAGTCTGGATGCTCACTGAATGATATATTCCTGTCAGATTGGTTGGATTTGGAGAGGTACTCATGTAAAATTGCCTTTTATTCACAGATTGTCCTTTAGCTGTGGGTCCCAAAGTAGACATGTTAATCTTCGAAATTGATGGCACGTCCAAGGTAAGATCTCGTTGAGGTTCAGCAATATCCTTCATAGTGCTTGTTGGTGATCGAACAAACTGTCCGTTGACTTTTTGAACAGGGATTAGTTTCATAACATTTCTCCCATCACTTCCCACAGCTGGCATCGCTTGGTAAAAGACACCTGTCCCACTGAAAAGGAAAAATATAATACATAAGCATTTCACAGCAAGACAGTTCAGGCAATTAAAATCGTTTTGAGAGTTTTGATTATCTGTCCCTACAAAAATATTGGCCTAGGCCTATGCGTTTGATACAATACATGAACAATACAGGCCACCTCTTAATTGAGATCAAATCAATGCAGTTAGATTTGCTTGTATACAACAGCTGCACGCTTACTCATGCACTGACACATCACACACTTTCCTTTTGTTGAACCTTACTCCCTACTTATTTGTTTTATGTTTTTCTTTGTCTTTTGTCTCACATAGTTTTTGTATAGATTTTTGTTTATTGTGTTTCTTTAATACCATCTAAAGCACCTTTGGATCCTTGAAAAGCGCTATATCGTTCCCATGTATTATTATTATTTATAGTGGTGGCTGGAAGCTTGCCTGATGACACACCCTGAATTTAATTCCGCTGCTCTATAGATTCCTACATACATTTAGTCTGAAACACACGTGGCGCTATTTCTTTTTAAACGTAAACATAATAAATAAATATATATTATTTTGGGGGAGTTGGGGTCTCAACAAATGCTAACAAATTACTACCTAATTCCCATAGCAGACACTAGCTAAATGCTAACAAGTGCAAGCGAACATAAACTAATTGCAAGAACAGACTGCCATCTCAAATACTACTCACAGTTTGCTGCATGCACAAAACAAATATTAGACAGCAGGGATCTTGATCCTGTAGGGGATTGATTGTCTCTGCTGTAACCAAGAAGCTTGATCTTGCCATCTAGCTGCAAACCTGGAGCCCTGAGACAGATACCATTTCTTTGGCACATCTTAGATGGTTAACTTAAGTTATAAGCAGTGGCGTAGCACCCAACACCACAGCCCCTGCGACACGGGGAGCTTAGAGCTTTAGGGGGCCCAGGGACAGTATTGAAAATCATACAGTCTGTATTTAAGAATACCCCGGTATACGGTATATCGCCCAAGCCTAATTCATACAAGACCATACAGACTCCCCAGATCTTCACAAGTGTTGCAGTATGTGCAGCGTACTCTCCACCTGACTCACTCTATGCTGAACAACTCATTGACCATCTGGTAGACAGTTGACTCCCTGCGGGTAGAACACCCTGCTAGTGAAGTTATCATTGGTGATGACTTTAATCTAGTGAGCATGGAGAGGCCACAATCTTGAACAGATCCATAAAACCATAAGAGTGCAAAATATTATTGACCTGATGATCATCCACCCATCATCCTTCTACTCTGAACCTGCTATTTCTGACCCACAAGTGACCACAATGTTGTTACAATACAACTTAAAACTGAAGAAGTCCAAAAATCATACTGTCAGAAAGGTATTCAGGCCACTGCAAGACTCAAGCGTGCGTTCATTTGGGCAGTGGATCACCTCCCACCACTAAGTCCCACCACCTGTAAGTCAGATGCCAAAAGAGAAGTCAGCTGCCATATATACTTCCCAACAATCAAAAATAGAGGATCACTTCCCAACAAAATCTGTTTGGCTACACTTCCGTGATAAGCCATGGATAACCCCAGAGATAAAGGCAATGGTCAGAGACCGCCAGAGAGCATTCCATAACCAAATCACAACCCTATGGAAGGAATTAAGGAATAAGGTGCAACAGAAAATTTTAACTGAGAAAGAAGCATTCTACAGAGACAAGATCCAGCCCAATGGCATAACAACATCAAAGACTTAGCCAACCTCTCCCAAACTGAGGCAACCTTCCACAGAGGGTCTTAGACCAGACAATAGACATGGTACAGCAAATGAAATTAATAAAACACTATCAAAAGCAGGGATTGGAACCGGTTCATGGAACAGAACAAAAACCGGAAAAATTATGTTTTTTTCAAGGAACGGAACCTGGAACGAAAGTGATCCATACTGTTTCAGAACAAAACGTATTTAAAATGCATGGGAACCAGTTAATAATGTTATTTTACTTTCCAGGCATTTTTTTCTAGTCCCGCAACAAAGCGCCTATGCAAAGCCCTTCCTCTCACTCAGAAACGTATGTGTCTGCCTGCAAGCTGAAAAACGTTGCTTGTGCGTGTTTAGGCTATCTGCCCCTCAATGCTAGTTAAGGATACTATAGGCCTAGTTATCACGTTTCACGTTGGATTTATTAACTACAAAAAAAGGTAAGACGTGTTTTTAATTCTGGTGCCACTCTGCACACACAATCTTGTTAGCTATCTAGCTCAAGCTTGTTAGATAGCTAGCTCAAAGGACATTCAAAGTTCCTCCACAGAAGCCGCTTCTCCTAGGTATAATTATGTGGACCTAATTCAGATAATGCATGTCATAACAAGATGCCCAGCACGTCAAGCCTCCTCCTCAACCCTCTCTCACTCACTCCCCACCCACAACATTTCAGTCGCATCTTGCGCCATAGGCTACACTTGTCTGTCCATCACGCATGTAAACAACTAGCTTGCCTGCTCTATCCGCACTGATTGGTGAAGTAATTTAATGAGCCAAATGTAAAAAACAGTTGATTTCACAGGTTAAAAAAGGAACAGAAAGGAACAATATAAAACTGTACTTTTTTTTGGTTCGAACTGGTTAAAAACGTTCACCAGGATGTTAGAGCTTGGGCTTCAATCATCGCTTGCCAGATGGATATGCAACTTCCTCTCTAATAGACACCAGGTGGTGTGGTATCATTGTGTGCTGTCTGAGTGTCAGTAAACTTGTGGCCTACCTCAAGGAACTCTGCTTGGTCCGCTGAATGTTATTGCAAACAGCAGTCAAGCAATGGACGTTTGTGGATGACCTTAATTTATTAGAATCCAGAGCACTAACATCACCTCCACCATCCAAGAAGACCTGGCTGACCTGGAGAAGTGGTCAGTGGGGAGACACATGGTTCTACACCCTATGAAGTGAAAAGTGCTCCATGTGCACTTCACGAAGTCACCACATACACTACCACCCGTCAATCAACAACACAGAACTCCAGAAGGTAGAGGTTATCAAGATCCTAGGAATCTTCATTTAAGGCAATCTAAGATGGACAACACAGGTAGAGCACATCTGTGAAAAGGCCAGCCGACGTCTGTTCCTCTTCCGACGCCTTAAACACTTCCACATCCCTAAGGAGGACCTGGTAATGGTATTCACCACCTACATCCGACCAGCTGTGGAATATGCTTCCCCAGTGTGGCATGCAGGGCTAACCAAGAGACAGTCTGACACCCTTGAGAGGGTCCAGAGAAGAGCAGTATGCATCATCATGGGCACAGACCACACCTCCTACTCAGATGCATGCACCAATCTGGACCTACCATCACTCCACAAATGCAGGGAAAGTCTCTAAAGATCCTTCGCAAGATCTCTTCTAAAATTCGATCCCTACCACCATATGCTCCCACCCCAATGATCGTCTGTTAGTCTACACCAGACCCACTCCTCAACTAAACTGGAACTGAATCATTGCAGCACTGAGCGTTTCCGTTTTAGTGCCATCCAAGCCATGGTTTGCCTCCTTAACGGTTGATGAACATTATTTTTTAAATGTCCATTTTCTATTGTCTACATCTGTTGTATATTGTTTTAATATTAAAATGTTCGTTGTACTCACAATTCAGCATGTTGCTGCCATTTGTACAATGTTCTGTTGAAAAAGTATCTCAAGCCCAGATTGTCAAAAAGTTATACAAATGGGCAAACAAGTAGAACACCCAATTAGTAATTATGATGACTGACTGGCCCATAGGTGGCGGTATAATAAGCAGTTGAATTCAAAACCTCAGCCCTGCCACACTGTTTGGCATAGAGATATGGAAGTCGGTATTGTAAGTGGTTCCATCTTAATGAACAAATTTGTCCCAAGGATCTTTGACCTCCACCCTATTGGATTTTTCTCCATTTTGGAAGTTTTAACAAATCTTTAAAAATATTCTCATGAACCACAAGTCTAATTCACTCAAAACGTACGTTTACAACCTCTGCCATGACTGAGTTTTTGAAAAGATGACAGAAAATCCAAATTGTGTCAAATCTAACTTAAATGTCCCCATCCCAAACCCAATGAAACCGCTCAACTTCAATTTGATCCATTTGTGGACATGACAAGGAAGGTCTACTCTAAAACACATGTTGATATATCCAAAAACATGGAAACAGGACAAAATTCAGTTGTGAACCTAAACTGTTAGCATTTATGCTAAGATTTGGAGCCAATATCTCAAGCCCAGGTTGTCCAAAAGTTAAAGAAATGGAACATGTCATTAGAACACCCAATAAGTAATTATGGGGCCAAACCATCTAACTGAATGGCTCATAGGTGGCGTTATAATAAGCACTTAAATTCAAAAGCTCAGCCGACCACCCCGTTTGATGTAGGCCTCGAGCTACGAAAGTCAGAATAAAAAATAAGTAAATTTGCCTCAAGGACCTATGACCTCCGCCATATTAGACGTTCCTCTATCTTGGATGTTTGATCAAATATTAAAACATCTTATGAACCACAAATCTGATTCACTCAAAACACAAATGTACAATCTCCATCTCTACTGGAGTTAGTGAAACGCTAAGAATTTCAACAAAAGATGAATGAGAAAATTTCTATTTTTGATCCAGCAACTTGATAATAATTGAGGGGTTTAAAGACACCACAAGGAAGGTCTACTCCAAAGCACGTGTTGATATCTCCAAAAATATTGAAACAGGATGCAATTCAGTTGTGAAACTCAAGCTGTTAACATTTATGCTGATGCAAAAGCAGATATTTTTACGAACTGCAAATAGGCCTACATTTTACTTGTGATTTTGCAAGTAGATTGTGGCTAACATTCAGGGCCTAAAATGTACTTTTTGGTCCACCAGCCACCGTGGCAGGTAGATGAAAAAAATAATCGACCAGTCACTCAGATTGTTTTGGCCATAATTACAGATGACCATGCTTTGTAATGTTTCTAAAACAAGAAATGTATTAGTAAGAAGTAATGTGGTATATTGCTGAATTTCATAAATATTTTTGTGACCTGAGTCTTTTAACCAAAATAGAGACAAAATGTTCAGCTGCCCCTTTAAAGATGGGAGATTACCGTGGTAACGGGGCCACTCCAGTCATGTAACCTGTGTCTGAGAGTTGAGATCTGAGTAGGGCGAAGCAGCAGACTCAAACTAACATTGAAAACAACCAAGCTTGTGAACAAAACAAATGTAATAGCCAAGAAACACGACGACAAAGTTTCACTTTGTAGATAGACTTGAGTAAATTAGACCAATTTTTATGCCTGTGCGCAGCGCCTCCAAAAATGAATATCAGCACTTCACTCAGTGTGAACAGCTTCCCTGCCAGGCAGTGTTACTTTGCGAGGTGGGATATAGGATTCCTATTTCTTTGTGCAATTAGCAGCTATGAAACAAAACAGCAACCGCAGCATTTGAAAACAGCTACACGTGTTCATATTTTACTTTTGACTATTTTTATTTCGGCATTGTAATGCTTGCCCTGTAGAGCCCTGCAAATTTACCACCCGCCAACGTGGCTGGTAAAATAGACATTCTTACCCGCCAATATCTAAATCTACACGCATTTGGCGGGTGTTCATTTTATGCCCTGTTATCATTCCCGACCACGTTTGTGAAGGAATAGTGGCAACGTCAAACATAGCCACTCCCAACCAGTCGATGGCGCTATAATTGTTATGCGTGCACTAGGGAGGGATTGTAGCTAATATTCATGATATTAGAATAAATTAAAACATGGTGGCGCTGTTGCAAACATATCTTTGCTATTGTGCAAAAAATTTGAACACTGCCAGTAAAATGTTCCTTGAATCAAGTAAGTGTGTGTGTGTGTGTTTATTCAAATAAATAAAAACTGTCTAGGAACCTTCGTTGCTACTTGCAGCTATATTTACAACTTAAATTTGTAGCATGATGATTGATTTTATAAATTCATTGCTTCAATCAGTTGTAGAAGAGGAATATTGTCATTGAGCAGTAGTCCATTGTTATAGTCTCTGTTATAGTTCAATAGATGTGTGCAATATGATGGATAGCCTAATAATTCCTTTCATTGTTGGGGAGTCGTTTCAGTTCAGGCTACTTTCAGTGTAGTTCAAACTCCTGATGTAGGGAATCCCTTGTGGGACATTGATTACAGTATGTTGCCGTAATCCTGTAGAAAAAAATATTGGTATCAAATAAATAATAAATTGCCAATGTATTATTTAATTTAAGTTAGATCATTAAGTTGTCCAGTAAAGCCAAACATAAACTGGGCGCTGTGGGATAAAGCTACGGCATCCCCAACTGTTTTTGGTATAGGCTACAGCTGAGGGATGAGGTTGGGGAATCCCTCTCTCATAGAAAGTCTTCTAAATGCCAAGGACTGACAGTCCATTACATCCAATTTGTAAGTCGCTCTGGATAAGAGCGTCTGCTAAATGATGTAAATGTAAATCCAAGAGATAGGTCAGGTTTTAACCATATGTTGAAACTGTATATTGTTTGTTTTCATTCTTGCTGTTTGTAAATAATGGATTAATAAAACCTTGTATATTTTGGGTTATGATAAAGAAGATGGATAGAGGTTATTCTTCCAGAATCAATGGCTAAATATCAAGAACTTAAATGAACATCGAACAGCTTCCCAAATCCCAGACTGTAGCATTTCTAGCACAGTTGATATTCTGTTTATTTTGATTGCACAGGACTGTTTAATTTTTTTGAACAATAGCTAGGCCTAACCTCATTAGGTCTCAACTCCGTCTAACTTTAAAGCAGCAATCAGCAGTTGAAACAATAACAAACCTCTCAAATTCATAGGGTTATGGATGCAAGTACTGACCATCCATGATATCAACATTCTAGTATAACCATTTTTTTTTGCTTTATTAGTGTGTTACATTTACTTTGTTTACAAACATTGGCGTAAAACAAGCTTATATTTTGGGTTCTGATGGGGTAGTTGAACTAAGTTCATGAGGTATTTAAATTATACAAGTTATATTCAAGAATCATTAGGTACATATTCATTTATAAATCAAAAAATGGATGTAGCTGGCAGATTGGCACTTAAAATAAATGTATTACATTTGAATAGTTTAGGCCGGGCTAGGCTACTTCCTTACATTTCAATGTAATCCTTTCTTCAATTCAACTGAAGTCACCCATTTCAAAAAAGATTGAGAAAGACCCCAACCCTCAAATTAAATGTTTTGATACACAGATTCTCTGTTAAATCTTACCTGAGACACGTGCCTTGAGATGCCATCGTTTTACTTGGATTACTGTATGCGAGATTCAAGTTACTCATGCTATCCAAGGTAGATAGCTAACTTGCCTATCGAACCAGACAAAGTCAGCAGTGTGAAGCGCCAAAAAGCAGGGGGAACCCCTTGTTGTAGTTTATATCAATCGCACGCATGCCTAACATAAAAATATGGTAACGTCGTAGGCTATCTAATATCTGGTAACGTCGTTTCTCGACGGCTGCGCCATCTAACGTTAGCTAGCTAGCCTAGAGCTCTCGGTCTCAGTGATTGAGCAGCTCAGGGTAACGCTAGTTACGTTGCTTTTCTATGAATTACTGTCTAAATAGCTAACTCACCTAACTTACATTACATCACTGGTAGGCACTACTTTCTCCTGGAAAATAGTTTCACTTTCCAAAACTAACGTTAGCTATATGCTAGCTAGTCAGCTGGCTATCTTCAATCAATTTCCGTGGATTTCCTTTTTTTGCGTTACACTTCCGTGAAACGTTACCAGGGTGCACGTTCAAGAAATTGAATAATTCAATTTCGTCAATAGCGTCAGAATTCCGCTTATAAAAGGCTGTTTGCAAGACTCAAATGAGACCGGTATCTGTATCAAACCGTAGAAATCAATGCATCAGTCTATTTCTCTCATATCCATTAAACCCAGAGGGCGAACAGAACAGACCAAAACAACGTTCATAAAACGTCGACGATCTTGAATCTCCACTTGAGACGGCTACAATAATAATACGTAACTTCCGGAGACAATATACCATTTCCGGTATGATTTGGTGACATCTTCGGGCCGTTTGAAAAAGCGTTGCAGAACCAACTGCTCATGTTATATTTAGTTATTGAATTGTACCGTACCGTGCAGGGCAGGGTTTTCATTGTTTGCAGGAAGCAAATAGCCACACTAGCAGTGTGTTAGGGACATATATATTTATTTTATTAGGCTATAGGATGTCTGATAGGGTGAATTGATCAAGACACTTTCTGTGTTTGGGGGCATTAATTCTGGGGCATTAAATCTGGGTAATCTTTGGATTTTTCCAGGGCAAATTCCCCAATTTTAAAGAGGTAGCCTATTTTCATTCAATTTATGTGACAAGCAGCAGAGCAATATTCCTCAAATATATTGAAACACTAGCCCTTTTATAAACCAAACATTTTGCTGAAATGAACCAAAATGTTTTTAGCCTTGTGTCCTAGTCATGGGGCCAGGGTTCCGGTCTGGAAGCACGCTTTCCACTGTGCTCAACCCTTTAGCTAAGTCAGGGGTGCCACTTTGGTTTTCGAAGTGTGGGTGGGGGGGTTGCATAACCTGGCGGGGCGTCAGGGTCCTCCCCCAGAATTATTTGGGGTATCTAAAGCTCATTTTCTGCATTTTTACACAATCCAATATGCCGTTTCTATTTAGAACAAAAAGTAAGCTAGGTAAGAGATCATTAATAAATATGTTTAAGTGATTAATAAGACTGAACTATATCAAAGGTAATTCAATAATAAATATTGTGTTGCACCTTTAACCAATAGCCTAACAAATGAACAACTCTTGAAAAAATACAAAGACTTTTGATTGTGTAATCGGGAAAAGCCTCTTTCAACCCTTGATACAGTTTGGAAATCAACTTTGGAGGTTTGTCAAACTGCCTTAAAATAGCATCTGGCTTGTTGTTGTATCTGCAAAAATTCACTTCACCTCCATCACAGACTGGTCTTCCCTGGCTGCCTGACCCTGCTGAGACCACTGTCACCATCTGATCCTCCTGAAATGAGGCATGACAAATAATTACCTTTGTGTACATTTATACATTAAACAGTGCCGTCGGAAAGTATTCAGACCCCTTGACTTTTTACACATTTTCTTGTTAAAGCTTTATTCTAAAATGGATTAAATAAAATGTTTTCCTCATCAATCTACACACAATACCCCATAATGATAAAGCCAAAACAGGTTTGTAGAAATCTTTGCACATTTATTAAAAATTAAAAACAGAAATACCTTATTCACATAAGTATTCAGATCCTTTGCTATGAGACTCGAAATTGATCTCAGGTGCATCCTGTTTCCATTGATCATCCTTGAGATGTTTCTAAAACTTGATTGGAGTCCACCTGTGGTAAATTCAATTGATTGGACATGATTTGGAAAGGCACACACCTGTCTATATAAGGTCCGACATTTGACAGTACATGTCAGAGCAAAAACCAAGACATGAGGTCGAAGGAATTGTCCGTAGAGCTCCGAGACAGGATTGTGTCGAGGCACAGATCTGGGGAAGGGTACCAAAACATTTCTGCAGCATTGAAGGTCCCCAAGAACACAGTGGCCTCCATCATTCTTAAATGGAAGAAGTTTGGAACCACCAAGACTCTTCCTAGAGCTGGACGCCCGGTCAAACTGAGCAATTTGGGGAGAAGGGCCTTGGTCAGGGAGGTGACCAAGAACCTGATGGTCACTCTGACAGAGCTCTAGAGTTCCTCTGTGGAGATGGGAGAACCTTCCAGAAGAAAAACCATCTCTGCAGCACTCCAACAATCTGGCCTTTGATTGTCTAGAAATAGGCCTAAATATTGCTTGTTTGTAGGTGACCAAATACTTATTTTCCACCATAATTTGCAAATAAATTCATTAAAAATCCTACAATGTGATTTTCTGGATTTTTTTCCCTCATTTTGTCTGTCATAGTTGACGTGTACCTATGATGAAAATTACAGGCCTCTCTCATCTTTTTAACTGGGAGAACTTGCACAATTGGTGGCTGACTAAATACTTTTTTCCCCCACTGTACGTCTAAAATAACTGTCACGTTCGTTGAAGGACGGGTCAGACCAAGGCGCAGTGTGAAATGCATACGTGTTTTATTATAAAGATAAACACACAAACAAAAACAAAACAACGTAACGTGAAGTCCTCAGGCTAAACACAATACAAGCCTCTACACGGAACAAGATCCCACAACAAATGATTACAAACAGGCTACTTAAGTATGATCCCCAATCAGAGACAACGAGAGACAGCTGCCTCTGATTGGGAATCACACCTGGCCAAACATAGAAACGCAACACCTAGAATGAGAACATAGAAATAATTACATAGAACTCCACACCCTGACTCATCATACAAGAGTCCCATAAGTCAGGGCGTGACAGTCCCCCCCCCCCAAAGGTGCGGACTCCGACCGCACAAACCTGACATAACAGGGTAGGGTCCGGGTGGGCATTCCGCCTCGGAGGCGGATCCGGCTCCGGGCGTGACGACCACATTCTCTCAGCCTCCCCGTTGCGCCCCTGGTCTGGTCTGGACCTCGGCGCTCTGCTTCCCCTCTCCTTCATCCCACGATGCACCAAGCCCTGTCTGGGCCCTGGTGTGGGAGACCCCGAACCTGGAGAGGGGCTGACGTCTGGGTCTGGACTGGAGCCGCTGACCGGCGCTGGACTAGGCACCGGTGGAGCGGACTGCTCTGGCTCCGGAGTGGAGCTGCTGACCGGAGCTGGACTGGACCCCGGTGGAGTGGACTGATCTGGCTCCGGAGTGGAGCTGCTGACTGGAGCTGGAGTAGGCACCGGTGGAGCGGACTGCTCTGGCTCCGGAGTGGAGCTGCTGACCGGAGCTGGACTGGACCCCGGTGGAGCGGACTGCTCTGGTTCCGGAGTGGAGCCGCTGACCGGAGCTGGACTGGACCCCGGTGGAATGGACTGCTCTGGCTCCGGAGTGGAGCAACCGACCCGAGCTGGATCAGGCACCAGTGGAGCGGACTGCTCTGGCTCCGGTGGAACGGGCACGGGCCGTGCCAGACTGGACACACGCACCACTGGTCTGGTGCGAGGAGCAGGCACGGGCCATACAGGACTGGGAACACGCACCACTGGCCTGGTGCGAGGAACAGGAATGGGCCGGACCGGACTGGGAACACGCACCACTGGTCTGGTGCGAGGAGATGGAACGGGCCGGGCCGGACTGGACACACACACCACTGGCTCGGTGCGGGGAGTAGGTACGGGTCGTACCGGGCTGGCGACACGCACCACTGGCTTGGTGCGAGGAACAGGAACAGGCCGTACCGGACTGGGAATACGCACCACTGGCCTGGTACGAGGAACAGGAACAGGCCGGGCCGGACTGGGAACACGCACCACTGGTCTGGTGCGAGGAGCAGGAACGGGCCGGGCCGGACTGGGGACACACACCACGGGCTTGGTGCGGGGAGTAGGTACGGGTCGTACCGGGCTGGCGACACGCACCACTGGCTTGGTGCGAGGAACAGGAACGGGCCGTACCGGACTGAGAACACGCACCACTGGCCCGGTGCGAGGAACAGGAACGGGCCTGGCCGGACTGGGAACACGCACCACTGGTCTGGTGCGAGGAGCAGGAACGGGCCGGGCCGGACTGGGGACACGCACCACTGGCCTGGTGCGAGGAACAGGAATGGGCCGGACTGGGAACACGCACCACTGGTCTGGTGTGAGGAACA